>NW_024472216.1:0-47500 GCF_017654505.1 Polyodon spathula | reverse complement strand
ATACATAACAGACCCTGCTATCGATGTGATACAGCCATCGGAAATGTCTTTATATCAGATAGCTTGTATCAGATAGAAATGATGTCACATTAACATTAGCTGTACTTTTTAATCATTCTCGTTTTGCAATATATTCTGAAACAATGTATATGGGGTGCCACTCTGATCACATGAGGAGTTGATCAGCTTTTATAATGCAGCACCCTATACCATATTCTATATTAATGGTCTCAGTTTTTAAAAGCCCCAGACTGGCAATGACAGAGGTAGCTGTCAGCCTGCCAGCAGACGAAGGATTGGAATTCCAGACACAGGCGGAAAGGGGCTTGGATGGATGTGGAAACAATGTCCTGTTCCAGCATTGCTTCAGCTCTGCTCCTCGGCTTTACCTATCTATCAGGGCAGACAGTGTCATTCTGAAAAGAAGGTTTGAGAGAGGAAGTCTGGCTGTTTAATCGATTTCTCAGCAAACAGACCCGGCTCATTGAGTCAGAGCTCAGGTCTACAGGCGAGCTGTGCACTCTGCAGCCACACATATCAAGCAAGAAAAGACATTGTTTCCAAAACCATTCCACTGCAGTGATAGCACTGACACACAGAATAAAATGCTTTGCAAAAATGATCTGCGTTTTATGACCTGTCTTTCTTTTCTTTCTATTTACAGCCAATTACAAGATGTTAAATAAAAAATGATGTTCATATAGTTGTTTTTTTTAAATGATGTATCAGTCCTAAAATGCTAGGTAACGGTAAACATTTGGCCATGGCTGTCTGTTAAAGAATATCGAACTGAAACATTAAAAGCCAGGTTGTACACAGTATATTATAGATGTATGATTTCTGTTTTTCTCATTTAGCTCCTCAAAGTCACAGAACCCATGCCACTGTGCCTGTATTGTGTGTGGCTACGCCCTCTGACCCTCCCTTTCTCCTCCCCCCAGATCATCATGGACTCAAACATCACAAAGCAGGCGATGAATGAGATCGAGACGCGGCACACGGAGATCATCAAGCTGGAGAACAGCATCCGCGAGCTGCATGACATGTTCGTGGACATGGCCATGCTGGTGGAGAGCCAGGTGAGAGCAGGACTCAGTGAACCTGGGGAGGGGCTTCCTGCACTGCCAGGGCTGGTTACAGGACTACTCATGTAGTCCCTGTCACACCTGGAGCGGAACCACACTGCAGGACCTGTTCATTACCCCAGCTCTGGAGTATCAGTTTTGATTACACTGATATGAATATGCACAACCAGTTTCACCCAGTACTGATTATAATACATACTGTGCAGCAGAAGCAGAAAGAAAGCAGAGAATCCTACTGCCAACAAACTAAACATTGAACTTTGTAAAGCAGAGGGGGCGGGAGGTACTTTTACCTCCTACGGGCATAAAACATACAGTCACAGACAAAATCATTGGCACCCTACACTTAATATAGAGAATTCAAGAAAACATGTTCGTTAGTGAACATTAGCCACTAATTACATTTTCTAAAAAAAAGTAATATTTCAAATTGCTAAAGTGCTTTTTTTATTTTTATAAAGGTTATTAAACTATCAGAAATTGTGTATTTTGGTCTTTGTCGTATTAATTAATGGCTAATGTTCACTAAGTGCTTGTATTTAACATGTTTTTTTTTTTTTTAATTTCGAGTGACCAATTATTATTTTTATTTATTTTGTCCAGTTCTGTTTTTTCTTCTCACCGCAGCGAGTCTCCACACAGCACAGACGCTCTGAGAGCATGTGAGCATCCTACTATCTCACAAGCCTGAAGCCAGAATTGCTTTTATGCCGAGCAATCCAGAGCAGAGGTGGTTAGGATATCGATCCTGGAGAACACAGATCAGCCCTGATTTTTATCAACTCTGAATGGGTTTTGTTGTCTGGCCAGTAGGGTTTGCTGTTGCGCGATGAGGAGTGGAAATCATTGCCAGTTTCCCATCCCCGTCAGAGCCAACGTGACGCCCCCTTCGGAGTCCCCAGCAAAGTTTGGCTTCTTTGCAGACGAACCAGTGCCGTCCAGGCTGTGTGACTCATCCTGCACTCCCAGCGGCAGCGCTGTAACTGGATGAGCCACTCGGGGACCCCCTAAACTTGTTTTCTTGAATGATCTTATATTAAGCGTAGGGTGCCAATACTGTATATGAAATGTAAACGTTGTACACTGGAATGTATGAAGTGTTTGAAGACATGGAGGGTCAGCTTACTGCACCTCTCCAGCAAACATACAAAAGCTATTATATCAGGGCAGTCTGCCTGGGAGAGTGAGGGGCAGTGCACTGCAGTGCAGCATATTGCAGTGCATTGCAGTGCATTACATTGCAGTGCATTGCAGTACATTGCAGTACATTACATGGCAGTGCATTGCAGTATATTGCAGTGCATTACATTGCAGTGCATTGCAGTACATGGCAGTGCATTACATGGCAGTGCATTGCAGTATATTGCAGTACATTACATGGCAGTGCATTGCAGTATATTGCAGTACATTACATGGCAGTGCATTGCAGTATATTGCAGTACATTACATTGCAGTGCATTGCAGTACATTGCAGTATATTACATTGCAGTGCATTGCAGTACATTACATTGCAGTGCATTGCAGTATATTGCAGTTCATACAGTATACTGCAGTGCATTGCAGTGCATTGCAGTACATTACATGGCAGTGCATTGTGCTCACTATGAGCTATCCCAGCTCTAGCAATCGATGAAGATCCCTTCATTCCAGGGGAATTGAAGCCGTCTGTCTCTCCAGTAATTGGCATGGTGAAATCAGCAGAGGGCAGTCGGGGGTGGCAGCTATCTTGTCGAGACACACTGGAACACACTGCCTCCTCCATCTCCACGGCTGGCTGGGCGCACACACACACTTTACATTAAAAATGTAGCAAGTCTGGAATCGGTGGCAGCTGCTGTGACTGTAACCCTGTCAGTTTCGTTGTGGTTTCAAATTGAGATGTGCAGTGTTGTGACCTCTTTTAGTCCATTGAGAGAGTAATAAGAAAACATAGGTGCTCCTCGAGGGAATACAGAACACTAACTTCATCACGGTCTTTACATCAAACTGCAATTCAGAACCAAGGAAAGTAAACATATAATTGTTGCAAAACGGGCAGATTCACAGATATGTCTGAGTGGTTTCCTGGTTCGGATGTGTTCCCCCTATAGCTCCTTTTGATGGTGATTGAATGCACACATTTGTCAAAAGCATGAGTAAATAAAGATCGTAATTCTAATGTTTGTACCTAATCCAATATGATTGTGTTTTTGTTTTTACAAAAATGGAATACTAATGCACTAATGCAATTAGTTTAGCCAGAAATTGTTTGGGGTTCTGTAATGATCCAATAATATGAATGACTTTACAGAATGGGTCTGTGGCCATGCTGCTCCCTCTGTCTCTATCTCTGTCTCTCTCCCTCTAACCTTGTAAAGCTTCGTCAACTCTCTGCTGCTCCCCTGTTGAAGACGGCCTGGTTCACACAAGGTAACCCAGTCTCACTCTACTAACACTGCCTGGCTTTCCTTCTACATGCTGTTGTATGTGTTTCTGTGCGCTAGGCCTCCACGTGTTCACAGGGTGGTATGGTAGCAAGGTAGCTACCCTTATGGAAGTTTACCACTGTAAATTTGCACAGCAATTGTGCAGTTATCCCAAACCTTTCCAGTTGTTGTACAATGCATTTACCATAGCATCATGCTTTATCATGCTTTCACTGTGCTTTGCAATGTTTGCCTATGCTTTATCATGCTTTATCATGCTTTCACTGCTTTGCAATGCTTGCCTATACTTTATCATGCTTTATCATGCTTTCACTGCTTTGCAATGCTTGCCTATGCTTTGTCATGCTTCCACTGTGCTTTGCAATGCTTGCATATGCTTTATCATGCTTTATCGTGTTTTCACTGTGCTTTACCATGCTTGCCTATGCTTTATCGTGGTGTATCATGCTTTCACTGTGCTTTACAATGCTTGCCTGTGCTTTATCATGCTTTATCATACTTTCACTGTGCTTTATTACACCCTCAGGGGTTTTCCTGTAGGAAACATAAGGGTAGTGCTGCCATGATCAATCAATTATATCAAAGAAAAAAAAAACGGTTTCTATCTGTTGGATTCACAGGCATCATTTAAATACTGTTTTGCAGAATGGTTTTGACAGAATAAAATAAAGTTAGCTATAAGTGACACTTGTGAAGAAAGTCACCCACCCTTCAGAACACTTCTATTGAATTAATCGAAGCAGCCTTGAAAAGAATTGTGAGTTTGTGAACAGGACCCAGTGTGTGTGTCCAGATGAATAGAAACATCTTTCATCTCATCATGTGTTGTGTTTCCTTGACAAATTAAAAGCAGTGCCATACCATCTCATTAATGCAAAAACTGGAAAAGCATTTTGGGCAGCAGACTATACCCTGGAAGCTAACGGCACACTTGAAAATAAAAGTTAACGTTGCTGACAATGTATTTAGTTAATTTAAAGAAAATGGAAAATCCTCTGCAAACCGTGTTGCTTTGTTTGCTTATCTGTTCACCAATCCCTTCTTCACTGCAGTTACCCTTAAAGAGGCATTGATATCACAAGGGCGGTTACACTAATACCAGCCATTGATAGAATGGCACTTCGATGGAGACGTAGCCCTATTGTGACATATCAGTGGTTTCACAATGCAATGAACTGCGCTGTATACACACTGGTAATCGATTGCAGTACCATGCTATGAGACCAGATCCAGCCAGTGTGCTGCTGTGTCAGGATCTGACAGGATATCTATCACAAGACGCTCCCTGGAGAGCAGAGAGCAGAAACGACAGTGCTGGCACACTCCCAGGGTGTATTGATGAGTAACCCCAATTACAGACCCCACCCTTTGAAACACTGCTTTCCCTTTAGCCTGCTAATTTCAGCATCTTGGAGGGAGACAGAGAGGGAGAAGTGTTAATCACTGGTAAAGCAGGCAGTAGCTGTAGGTGTATAGTCCTTTCTCTCTCTCTCTCTCTGTCTCTCTCTCTGTCTTACTTGCTATCTCCATTTTTATTTGTCTTTCTTAAAAGCTATCTCTCGCACTCCCTTTTTCTGTCTCTTACTCGCTATCTCTCTCTATTTCTCCTTCACTGTTTCTCTCTGTCCCCAACAGTCAGTGGAATGGATGTCTTATTAAGAGTTCAAAAGAGAATCAGCTACACTCTCTGAATATTTCATGTTTTATTGTGTGTTCTGTGTTGCTGTTTCTGCTCAGATCATTACAAGCTTTTTCAGCAAGCATTGCTTCTGAAAAGATTTTCTGATGTGAGGCGGGGAAGCATATCAGCGTCGCGCTGTGCACAGAGACCATAGGGGAAACCTTGTGCCCTGAAGCGTGTGCTACAGTGGTATCCTCCCTCGCCTCACATGCCCACAGTTTTGGGTGGAATAGCTAGTTAGCATGATCAGTAATGGTCAAATCAGAAACAGCAGTAGAGAATAGTTCACATGGAAAAAAATGAACCGCACACTTTACACACTACGTCTATATGTGTGTGTGTGTGTGATATGCATACAGTTAAACACAATTCCTATACTTGTGCAAATGTATAAAATATAAACACCCCTTACGGGAGAATATCTAGAAATCTCAATCTGTCTAAACCTACCAAGGGTAATGGTTCAGTTTACAGAGCTGTATCTCCTTCTTGACTGCAGGGGGAGCTGGTGAACAACATTGAGAAGAATGTGATGGCATCGGTGGACTACGTGGAGCGAGCTAAGGAGGAAACTAAGAAAGCCGTGAGCCTTAAGGGCAGGAGCCGCCGGGTGAGTGGCTAGCCTCCGGTCCAAAGCGCCGCTCTCAACCCCTCTCTGTCTCTCTCTCTCTGTCTCTCTCCTCACTGCTGCCCAAACCAGGGGGAGATGATCGACCGCATCGAGTATAACGTGGAGCACTCTGTCGATTACGTGGAGCGCGCCGTCTCTGATACCAAAAAGGCTGTTAAGTACCAGAGCAAAGCGCGGCGGGTGAGTAAGGGGGAGAGGCCTGCAGCTCTGGCCGGTCTGTGCATGTGGCGTGGCGTGGCGTGGCTAGGTGTGGCGTGGCTTGCCTCGTCTGTGTAGAGCTTTGAGAATACTTTGTCTACCACAAAACATTTTGAAATCTCCAAGTAGGTTAAGCATGCAATAAAAGCCTGCTACAGTAGAACCTCCAAGTAACCACTTAGCTACTCAAACCCACTGCCTTCTACACTGCAGCCCAGCACTCTAACCACTGAGCTACTCCAACCCGCTGCCTTCCACACTGTCCCAGCACTCTAACCACTGAGCTACTCCAACCCACTGCCTTCCACTCTGCAGCCCAGCACTCCAACCACTGAGCTACTCAAACCCACTGCCTTCCACACTGCAGCCCAGCACTCTAACCACTGAGCTACTCAAACCCACTGCCTTCCACACTGCAGCCCAGCACTCTAACCACTGAGCTACTCAAACACACTGCCTTCCACACTGCAGCCCAGCACTCTAACCACTGAGCTACTCCAACCCACTGCCTTCCACACTGCAGCCCAGCACTCTAACCACTGAGCTACTCAAACCCACTGCCTTCCACACTGCAGCCCAGCACTCTAACCACTGAGCTACTCAAACCCACTGCCTTCCACACTGCAGCCCAGCACTCTAACCACTGAGCTACTCAAACCCACTGCCTTCCACACTGCAGCCCAGCACTCTAACCACTGAGCTACTCAAACCCACTGCCTTCCACACTGCAGCCCAGCACTCTAACCACTGAGCTACTCAAACACACTGCCTTCCACACTGCAGCCCAGCACTCTAACCACTGAGCTACTCAAACACACTGCCTTCCACACTGCAGCCCAGCACTCTAACCACTGAGCTCCTCAAACACACTGCCTTCCTAAACACAGCATACAATCCTAACCACTGACCCTCTCTGTCTTGCTTCTTGGATCTCCTGTGCCTTTACAACAGCACAGCACTTTGATTATAAAAAATGAAATAATTCCTAAGTGAGACTTCACTTGTCTTGTGGGTACATGGAAATATGATGCGTTGACGTGTTGGGCCTAACAAAGTAGTTGGCTGCAAGTTAATTTTTCCAGATATAATCATTAAATCAACAGCACCGCCTTCTGGAAGTTAACAGCATTACAACTCATGGCACTTGCTCTAATTTAGCCTTCGTAATAAGCCAGCGTTAACTTGAAGGATGAAACTGCAATGGAGGTTTCCAGTGTTCTTGTGGGCGTTTATTTTTTTTGTCTGTAGCTATTTGAGCTTCCACAGCTGTTGTGGTCTCTTTCTCCTGGTACATTGTAAATTGTACAGCACTCTTCATCAGTACAGCTCCCTGCACAGTTCTCAGCGGTATTGCAAAGTGGAATACAATGAAGTCGTCAAGTGCTAGAATCTTTACAATGTATGAAAATAGAAAAGCAGATGTTCTGTTATAATTAGAGTAAAAGGCAGAGCTGCGGTATATTCCCATTCGAATGCAGGCTTGATAACTATCAGCAGGCTTATGATGGAGGCATCAAGTGGATTGTGAGAAAAGTTCCATTTTTACTAGAAGTAAACGCTGTATTGATGTTGTATGCTGATCATTTATAATTTATTTAGTTATTTTTTTGCTTTGGAGTAGACACTTTGAAAGACAACACTAAGCATTGTGTTTTTGAATTTGATGCTGCTTTTTTCACACGTAGTTTCCATTCCCGTGGTCCGTCTCTTCGGTTGTTTTGCCTCTGAGTTTGTTTCTATTGTTGAAATCCTCTGAGTGACCAACGTTTCTGGGTCTTGACTGTGTAACGGGCCGTGGTGGTGCACTGACCCCTGCTGGTGGGGTGAGGTTCAAATCTCACACCTGCAGATGAGCCTGGCCGCTTTGCATTAGGTCACACTGTCACAGCCTCTGCCCACTGTGTGCAATTGAATTCTCGCTGTTTTAAAGGTTTTAGGTTTTTCCATTCGTTAGCAGCACAAGATTACCTAAATAGGATTTGTTATCACATCCGTCTTGCAATTTCACTTCAAGAATAGCGGTCCGGTATTAAAAAGGGTTCAGCTCTGAAAATGGAAAGATCTTTTTCTTTGTGTCTCGCTCAGCCCCTTGTTATGAGAATGGAATGAGCAGAATTCATCTCCGAGAAGCCTGGACTGAGTGTGTGTGTGTGTGTGTGTGTGTGTGTGTGTGTGTGTGTGTGTCTGTGTGTGTCTGTGTGTGTGTGAGTGTCTGTGTGTATGAGAGAGTATTGTGTGTGTGCGTGTGAGTCTGTGTCTGTGAATGTCTGTGTGTGTGCGTGAGTACCTGTATGTGTGAGTGAGTATTTGTGTGTGTATGTGTGTGTGTGTATGTGTGTGTGTGTGTGTGTGTGAGGGAGGGAGTGCTGAGCCCTGTGGGAGACCCTGTTGCACAGTATTTATTCCTGTGTGTGTGTGTGTGTGTGTGTGTGTGTGTGTGTGTGTGTGTGTGTGTGTGAGGGAGGGAGTGCTGAGCCCTGTGGGAGACCCTGTTGCACAGTATTTATTCCTGTGTGTGTGTGTGTGTGTGTGTGTGTGTGTGTGTGTGTGTGTGTGTGTGTGTGTGTGGGAGGGAGTGCTGAGCCCTGTGGGAGACCCTGCTGCACAGTATTTATTCCTGTGTGTGTGTGTGTGTGTGTGTGTGTGTGTGTGTGTGTGTGTGTGTGTGTGTGTGTGTGTGTGTGTGTGTGTGTGAGGGAGGGAGTGCTGAGCCCTGTGGGAGACCCTGCTGCACAGTATTTATTCCTGTGTTTTGTTTTCCCTCCCACAGAAGATGCTCTTTATAGGAATCTGCCTTGCAGTCACGCTAGCGATTCTTCTCATTTCCTTGGCGGCTACACTCAGTTAACAAGCAAAGACACCGTCTCCCAAGACCCCAAAATAAGACTGAAAATAGATGTGTATTAGTATTATTATTATTATTATTATTATTATTATTATTATTATTATTATTATTATTATTATTATTGTTTGTCTGTGAATTAAGATATTGGGTTTATAATTGTTCTTTATGCTTTAACATTTTGATAAAAGAAGAACCAAACCAGAACTATTACTGGTTTAGCATTTATCTGTTATGTTGCTACTGGAATTTAAATTTGTAATTTAAAAAAAAAAAAACGTTTTTTTTCCCCTTTTTTTCTTTTTTACTGAACGGTCAATTGACTTGCTTTTGTTATGATGTTTTTTTTTTTTATATCAAATTAATCTACACAGATTTGCTGAAAAAAGATATGTTGACAATAATACCTTAACGTAATTGATGCCTTAAAGTGACTGCAAGTTTACAGTTCAAGGGAATCATAGCAGTTTACATTGCAGGTCGTAGTTAGCGATGGTTAGGTGCTGTACCTAGAAACCAGACATGACTCTGCCAAGTTTCCTGAAAAATATGTCAGTGTTACAAAAAAAAAAAAAAGGCAATTCCTTTTTGATGGCTGGATAGTGACAGCGTTCGTAGTTGTTCTATATATCCAGGGCTTCTGATTTCTGGTGCTTTACCCTGACTTTTCCACTGTCCTTTAAGAATTCAATTGATACTTGTTAAGCCACTTGCACAGCTCAATAACTGAGATACGGGTTAGTAGTAAAACTGATTTAATTTACGTTTTAAATCGCCCAAGCCTTGATTAACAAGCAGAACATACAAATGAGGTCACAGCATGTTAATAAGAGACTCATCTTTATTAAAGCTGGAATGAAAAGTATTTTATGCAGGACACACTTTATTACAATTGTTCTGCGTGTCTGTATATACATTAATAAAGAAGAGTCTTTATTAGTCCTTGTGCTTTGAAAAGTAAGACTTGCGATTTAAAAGCCCATTTAGTTGTTTCATAGAAGAACCCTGTAGATTAAACCAACTGTACTATAAACACGTTTCTCAGTGGTGATTGAGATCAATTGCATTTTTAAAGTAGATTAGAAAAGTCGATGGAAAACCCCGAAAATAAGGGGAGAGAGAGAGAGAGAGAGAGAGAGAGAGAGAGAGAGAGAGAGAGAGAGAGAGAGAGAGAGAGAGAGAGAGAGAGAGAGAGAGTGAAGCTCTTGTCCAATGATGTTGAAGCTGGTTAAGCTTATTCTTTATCTGGAGGTATGTATAGTATGTCACACTTACATTCTTCCTGTGGCTGTAGGTCACGGTGATCGTCTCTTTCATTATTCCGGTGACTCTTTTATTAACCCAGTGGGGTCGCGCTTGTTGATTATCAGTGGTTGAGTAGCACACCCATGGCCATTCATTTATATCCAAGTAGATTAATAACTGTAAAAGAATCACTGATTAATGGAATCGGTCGCATTTTGAAATCCAATCCAAACCCAACCTCTTTATATGAGCAATATGATATGATCAGTGCAGCTCTCACAGTAAGTAGGGTGTGGTGTGGGCTCTGCTACAGCTGCTAAGCAGGGGGTTTGTAGTACTTTTTTCATGCATTTGTTTCAGTCAATGCTTTTCATTGTAATTTGTATTTATTTATCCTTCTGTGAAGGCCTTTGCTCACTGTGATGTGTAGCATGCTGAATGCATTCTGATTGCATTGTGAATGCATTCTGGATGGATAGTGAATGCATTCTGATTGCATTGTGAATGCATTGTGGATGGATAGTGAATGCATTCTGATTGCATTGTGAATGCATTGTGGATGGACAGTGAATGCATTGTGAGTGCATTGTGAATGTGCCGTGCTTACTGTATATTTTAGCAGGAAAACGAGTTTGCAACCATGGAGAGGCTTTTAGCGTTATGTTTTCAGTCTCTTTAATAAGGAAATATCCTTTTATAGCAACATTGCATTAGTAATCCAGCTGTTTTCATTAGACTCACAGCATTGCCAGGACATGAGACTGGCCCACCCTTTCACACTGCAGCTCCAGTATTTTCCCTCTTTGCACTGTGTGCACATACCCTAGTAGAGCACAAGGTAAGTAAACTGTGTTAAAGGGTGCTGATATCAGCCATAACAGGAATGTTTTTTAGCACATCCATGGTTGAAAATTCTATCCTGGGTTTGATTATGTAACTGTAAACCCCTCTATACCACCGACCAAATTAGTTGTCATCATTTTTTGTCCAGCTGCTGTATTGCAGTGTGCAGTACATTGAAACTAGCAGCTATTTAATCTGCTGCTTTAATAGACCTAGATGAACTCAAATGATTGGCGCCCAGCTAAAAGGGGGGTTATGGTTTTATAGTGCACAGCATATGTGATGACAGCTGATATCATCCTCTACAGGGTTTGCAATCTACTGCTGTGGAGCTCAGTCGCTGTCTCCGTTCTAGTTGACTAATCCGTATTAGAAATGAGTAAAATGATCTTGATCTTTTGAGGAATACACATGCGCCTGCCTGGACCAAACAGTTCTGAGGGCTGCTGATAACGGTGCACTAAATACATGTGGATTTCTTGGACTGTCTTAGTTTAGTTTTGTACAGATGCTGTATTAATAAATATTATCAGACAAGGCTTTAACTGTTTTCTCCTTTCTATTCTATTTTCATGCTGCCTGGATTTTTAATATTTTATTTTCTAAATGGATTTATTATAATTTGCACTCTGGACTCACAGAAGAAAATCATAATCATTGTGTGCTGTGTAGTGCTGGGGATCGTAATCGCATCCACTGTCGGGGGGACTTTAGCCTAAAACCCCCAAAAATGCAACAACAAAATATCCATTGCCAACTCCACACACACACACACACGCACACGCACGCACACGCACACGATACGCGCACACACACACACACACACAGACACACACGCAGTTCTGCATAGAGTTATCTTTTGAGATAGTAACATTTTAAAGAGCGTATTTATTATGCATGGTTTCTTTTTGTAAGTCAGTGGTTCTGCAGTGTGAGTTTACTTGAGTGTTGGATGTCATATGAAGAAATGTGTTTGATTTTTATTACATTTTTGTTTGATTTTTATAAGGGGGAAGTGGTTTTGCAATTCAAAATGTTATACTGTATTCTGCATACATTCCAAAAAAAAAAAATGTTTCTTAATATTTTGCATCCTCTCCTGAACCGGTGTTTTGTTTGTGGGTATTGATGTGTGCTTTGACTGGGTTTCTGACCTCTTGAAGGCGTGCTTATCGACACTGGCAACATTATCACTGCCCAACATGATGTGCCAAAGATCTTGTTGGCCTTTGCTTTCAATGCAAATGTATAGATATATAGATAACCACTTCCTGTACTGTATAGCAGATACATTCCAACGGTCTAAAGCTTCAACTTCTATAGCATTGTCCTGCAAATTCTGAAGAAGCAAGCAAAGAACCAAGGGCACTGATAGCATTGCTAGTGTGAAAAAGAGAAGGGAAACTGATTCGAAACTTAACTAAGGATCAGTAGGAATAATAGACGTTGCACTAGCCATAACTCAGACACAGCAACAGTGTATTGACTGCACATAAAAAAACAGTGGAAGCACTTCTGTGGTGACAGCAGCTCTAGATATTACAATTGTTTAGAAAGAATGCCGTGCTATCCCTAGAGAAGGGTTCAGCGACGGGACTCTCAACCAGTGTCTGCATTCAGAGGGTGACAAAACAAAGCCTGGGTTTATTCTGCCTGTGAGACTCATAAGAGGAGATGTTGAAGGTCTTTTCTGTTCTCAATGTTGGCAGGTTTAAATAGCACTAATAATTGAGATCATTGGAAAGTAAAATGTTAAACGCCAAACACAGAGTCCTATTCGTGATGTAAAGGATGGTTGTGTTTAGATCCGACAACGTTGAGAGCAATTGAATGAACCCCACTCACTGTCTGTAGGAGGAAAGGCTTACAGCGCAACCCACTCCCAAGAGACAGTGTGTGTGTGATTTCCATTACATGAGAGTAGGTGTTAAAACTTCATGCTGATATTAGACTAAAGATAAAGCTGGCTTTATTCATAAAGTATGGTCACAACACTAAAGGCAGTGGATGACAGTGCTTTATGCATACAGCACAGTATCGTGGAACTGACGTCAAGTTCAGAGGCTGCATAGTCCACAGGCAGTGATGTGTGATCCACTGCCGTTACAGATCCTGTCCTGTCCCCTGTTGGTGACATGAGATGAGGTTAAAAGCTCTAACACCACGGATGCAGGCGCTCGCTTGCAGCGCGCGGGGTTGCCACTATGCCCCGGCCTCCGTCCTGTTACAGCGGCACCCCGGCACTATCTTGCACATGTTTAACAATCCCAACACATTAACAGTCTTGTTTCATACGTCAATAAGGAGCTATTGGAGGAAGCAGGTGTCTGGCCCACCATGATTTGCAATGCTTTACAGTGTGAGCTGTACCACATACACTCTCCAAGGCTCTGCAAGAACAGAGCCTGATTTTTAAAGATCTTATCATATCTGATACAAGGCTGTAACCGTGCTGGATCAACAGCTACACATAAACAACAAAAGCTAGACTTCTTTGGTTCTTGCCAAACAGCCATTTCAGGCTGTGCACCCCTAGCTTACTGTACCAGTAATGCCATGAGAGAAATGTAATAACCCCACACACTGTCCTCTCGGTCGTCTAATCCTGGGTTGCAAATGACAACATCCAACAAACAGCAATGCAGAAAAACCTCTTCCATTGTGCATGGTGTGTCTCTAATAGAGTGACACCCTCATAAGTGACTGAAAATCCATCCTCTGTCTACCTAACACTGTGACTGAGTTGCTGTCATCTTCCCCCATCAGTCACCAGGTGCTTCCGATGGCACACTAAATGGCTCAGTCGTTTTCCATTACTTACGGATGCACGAGACTGTGATCCATGATTTCCTGTTTGCAGCTGCAGTCCAGAATATAGACGCACCAGTGAGTCTTGTATACGCTGCTGTAGGCTATGCCCTTTTCAAACTAAACCACAGATTCTAGCCATTGTCCTTTTAAATACTGCATCACGTAGTGCAGCTTCCATTGCGTAACGTGAATGTGCAGACTTTGTTTCCTAACTGTTCCCTAATAGAGCGCCCACTCCTGTGGTGTGTATAGGAAATTTCTCATTTCATAGTTTTCATATCCAGCCACTGTATCACTTCACAAACTGGTTGTCAGAAAGCCATGCTCAATACGTGCCACCTGGACAGGTTGTCAGGCTGCATTCAACGGTGTCGGTTGTAGTCCCATCATTCCTGCAGAAGCCCTCCACTTTATATTGTGGTCTTTGTATCAATTCTGCCTTACTGTTTTTGTAATGTGTTTGCTCATGTGCTAGCTGAACTACACCTGGCTTGGATGGGAGGTGTCTGTTTTCACAGTGTAGTTGATGTCCCTGTTTAGTAGTTTAATATTTATAAAAAAACACAATTCTTTCAAAGACAAGGTATATTTTATAAGCATATAAATATGATCATTATGTTTGAAATAATACACTAGAAATAATCTGAAAGCAGTGACTGGTTCTTGTTTTATGTAGCTATATTCATTCATCTCTTCAGTTAAAAATGTTACCTTCTATTCACTGGGGCTTTTAACAAGCCACACATGGGCTGCAAATACAGGGCAACAAGCAGTTAAGAGTTTCAGCACATTCCTTATATATATATATATATATATATATATATATATATATATATATATATATCTATATATATATATATATATAAAATAATATATATATATTGCTATCTATATATATAAAAATAAAAAAACAAATTGCTTTCTGGACGATTTATTTTAAAAACTAATTAAAAATCTATTTGATGTATATTTAGCTATGCACAATGCAAAGCTGCTTCTATGCATCTTCTCTGGCAGAGAAGTCTTCTTGACAAATAAAATGAGATTTACATTCCGAAAATAGGAGAAGACTGCTGTGCAATGTATAAAACCAGCTTGTGTGTTTAGTGTAGATCATTGCCCTTGATATTCGCTTGGTCTTGTCCCGTCGATCGATTTGTACATGTATATATTATGTGTAAATGAAAGTATAACTGAACAAATGAGTGCTCGTTTCACATCAAAAGTCTAACGAAACCTCTTGTGGCGTCTGTTAGACGCTACGGGATGGTTTCCAGCGACCCTGACAGCATCCCCGTCATCGGTTCTGTCTGCTTTTGCAAAGAGTCTTGAAATGTGCAGACATTCATCCAGGTGCAGAGTAGGAGGAAAGCATTCTTCAATTCTAATCTGAGCTCTCCTTCTTACCACACCCACTGGATCTGTGATAGGACTTCCAGCAGCTGTGCAAGGGAGGCTGCAGTAGAATTTCAGACAGAATCATACAAACCCCTCTCTGCAGATTACCTTTAGGACAAAGTGAAACAAGTGTTCACATGTGCATCTTCAGTCTTTTATCCTTCTCAAAGTGCAGAACGGTAAAGGCACTCTATTTAGTGTGATCCCTGAGTGGAGAAACTGGACTAAAGAATCATTTCAAGTGTTATCATGGATGTTATCAAAAGCTTTAACTGTTGATGTTGATTCTCTTTTGTGTTGGCCTGCCTGCCTGCCTGTATATAGACTGGATTTGTAAATACAAAGCACTTTTTTTGTACTTCCTGTACTGTGAGCCAAGTGTCCTTGTTTTTTCCGTGTGAGGTTTGATGCTGGCTGTCTCCACGGCTTGCACGGGTTACTGTTCGTGTGACGTTGTGAGTTTGACCTGCGCCTCGGAGCCGTTTGGTGTGGAGCTCGTGTTGCAAATGGCTTCCCATTTTTGTTTGTATAATAAACACATCATGAAGCAAACCTACTCGAGTTCTGGTGTTCTTTTGTGGTTCTGGTGTAAAAAACCAAGTCTGAAGCTGTTTGGCCACCACTGCAAAGGAATACGTTTGTGCCTGTGGAAGAGGAGAGACTACAAAATAAGGCAAAGTACCATTTCCAGAAAGGAATAAAAAGTTTGTTTTTATTATTATTATACAATGTCAACAGTATCCATGACGTAAGAGCCTTCAGTAGTGTGTAAATGTATTGGAACACCTCAAGATGTGTCATTCACATCCTTCATATACCTCCCTACATGAACACAACTTTTACCATTTGTGGCTATGTGTTCTGTTTCTCTATTTTATGTTAATTACATGTGTGGACTATTAAAGTAATCAATTAAATCAGACAATCACTAATATACCTATTTTGAAATTTTCCAAGATTTTCAGTCACAGTGGTTTGGTTTCATATGCACAACAGCTCAAAGCTACAGAAGCAATGGGGTGTTGTAATACATGTGCACACTGCTGTGGGTGTGTGGAGCATGTTTCTACTGATCTGCTGGAGCTGGTAACTTGTGCACACACAGAGGCCAGCTTCAGTGCCATTCGCCCCAGGCACACCCAATCCTGACCCTTCTGAGCTATTCCAGTCCTGGGGTTTCTTCTAACCAAAGCATTATTTTCCACTATGCACTGCTTTCCAGCACACATAAAAAGATTACTATTTATAATGAAACAAAACCTGAATTTGTACTCTCTCGTTTCGATGATGTGAAGTGTCCAGGGCCTGGGTTTCTAACGAACCCGATATCCTTTGTATTTTTCTGTTTTCTAGATCAGAGTCTGCATGTTCTGATCAGACGGTGACTCGGTTACAGAAGCATTGCTGGGATTTTCTAGTGAGGTCCTGGAGTGTGTAAAGTCTATGAGAGACAACACCTAATAATTCACGCATGAAAGGAGTCCAGTCTCCACCACTAAACTGAACCATTCTGGTGGCCAGGTTAATGAAGGGGAGCTTCAGCTACTAAATTAATGGTAAGAACGCTCTGCAGTAAAACCCAGTCTGCACTTGAAACCCGTTAAAAGCGGGTCTTCCTCTGCCTCCCCGTGTACTTGGTGTCGGCCCGAACCTCCCTGGGGAAAAAAAAAAGACGTCACAATCAGCACCAGAAACAACCCGCCTCACAGAAAGAGCAGAACTTGTTAAGGTGGTGACTGAATGCATCATTTAGCACATATTCAAATCAGAAACGCCAAAGTAACACTTGATACAATGTGACAGTTCTACTAAAGCTATATTATACATATATATCCATGTGTGAAAGCACCCCTCCTGCAGCTCCCTCCTGCTCACCTGCCCTGCCTTCGCCTCCTCTCTTTCTTCTCCATAATCCAGTCCTTGCTCTTCTTCACTGATTTCCCTTTGATCTGTCTAAACCGCGACCTGGGGGAATGACACCACACAGACACACACAGGTTATTATCAGCCAGCGGGAAATGCCACTTGCCTGTTTTAAATTTGAGGACAAAAATTCCTGAAAAGCTGCATTTTTTTTTTTTTTTCGTAAAAACTTTAGTTTAACGATCTGTTGTATTTCTATACCAAGTGTCTGGCTTTTCTGAAGCGGATGTAAGAGGCAGGAAAACATGACTGCAAGCTCTGGGCAGCCACGACGCTTAACCTCTGAGCATCTCTCTCGGTCTCTACACCAGGGCAGGAGGGAGACAGCCCTGCACTGCAGTGTGGGCAGAGACCGCCAGCGCCCCCTACAGGAGAAATACACCGTGCCCTTACCTCTCACCCGTGAACAGGGCCTGATTAGACACCCCTCTCTCCACAGTCTCTGAGCCAAGCCCCTGAAACATAGGTCAATGGAGAATCAGGACCACACCCAATTTAATGGAAGCACATTATCTGTGGACAGCTTAGACCTACATGAATGCAAATCACATACGATACATTTGCTTGTAAAATCTTCGTGCAAAACCATTCAAGCACAAACACATATTTTAGTAATTACCCCTTTGGGTGCAAACACTCTCACTAAATTCACTAACATATAACATTTTGTTTTTGATCAAAGAAAAAAAGCATCTGAGATCTCCTATGCTCAGTTCAAGCCACCAGGCTACACTGTCTTCCAGTTCTTAAGCTACCTGGTCCATTCACAGGACCAGCACTTTAGGGGTTAACGGTTACCTTTGGCAGGGCTCCAGAGACGCCAGAAAACAAGCACAGGAAAAACCTGGTTGAGGAAGAAACAGGAAAAAGTGAGTTCCTAATGAAGAAGAGTAAACCATCAACATGCTGTTACAATATCCAGAAATACCTGGATCATTTACAATGCAGTGTCGAATTCCAGTCCACAGTGAATACAATGCCAGCCATACTAACATTTGCAAAAAATATTATGCCAACAATATTCTGATGAACGCTTTTTTTAACCACTGGTTATAGAGGGTTGTATGACTCAGGTTCTGCAGAACAGCTTTTATTAAAGCTACAGGAAACGACTCACTTCTTGGCCTTGGTGCTGTTGGGATAATCGACCACCATGCCTCCAGTGAAGCCAGCTTTCATAGCCTGGGATGTGATGAGCTCCACCTGCACAAGAGATCAAACATGCTGAATGCACACTGGAGAGAATCCAGGGGCTTCAAACACAGCATGGGAGCAAGAGACAGCTTCCATAGCCTGTCACTGTGTCAGTCCTACCCCCCTGACTGTGTCACTGTGTCAGTCCTACCCCCCTGACTGTGTCACTGTGTCAGTCCTATCCCCCTGACTGTGTCACTCCTCACCTGGTCTGAACTCTCCGGGTACAGCTGGAACACCGCTCGGGAACCCCGCGCCTAAAACACACAGAGAGCAGCGTTTAAAGAGATCTGCTTCAATTCTCACTCAGCTGTAAGGGACTGGACTAGAGCACTGTTTCCATTGCAGCCCCAGGACAGGGCTGTTACATACCAGTGCTGAGTAGAGCGTGCTGAAGAATCTGTAGAGCCGTCGAGGGGGGCTGTGGGACTTCTTATCAGCATTGCACAGCCACTGCAGGGCAGAGATACTGCCAGGAAAGCAAAAGGGGTTATGAGAACATGCCATGCAGGTTCACTTACCCTGACCACACTCATATAGAATTAAAGAAATAAACTGGATGTACACCAAAGATTTCAATTATTCCAAAATGTCAGGAATTCTTTAAAACAAGTTGACCTCACTGTGTGTACTTTTCTTTCTACACAGCTGTCCGAAATGTCCTTAAATAAATGTTTTTTCAATCATTTAAACCTTTTGTTTACATCCAAAACAGGTCAGTAAAGCTCCAGATATACACACAGCCCTGTGTTATACTAGGTAACCCCTCCCCTACTGTGTGGGTACCATATCTGGGGTGAACTAACACAGTAGTTTGAGCAGGTTGGTGGCTCTGTGCTAGTCAAACACTTGTCCTACCTGATACAGCCATCGAAGGTGCCCGGTCTGAATGGGATTCCCTGACCCATGTCTCCCAGAATGAGGTCTCCCTCCACCTCTCTATCCAAAGCAACATCTGGAATTGAGAAACACACGTGTGGGCAAAGAACCTAATGATCTTCTGCACAGCTGTGCTAATGAGAGGCAAGGAAACGGACTCCACACCACAAAGAGGAGCCTGACTTACCCAGCATGGCAGGGCTGATATCCACTCCCACCCAACAGTGTCCCTGCTCGGAGAGGTGGTCTCCACTGAGTCCTGAGCCACACCTGAAACAAATGACAAACCAAGATGTTACTTCAGCACTTTTCACAGACTCCCTGTCATAGAAACAAATATTTTCCCTCATCCAGTCTTGGAAAACAAATAAGCCTTTGTTAGCCACTAGGCCACCTTCCCAGTCACTCAGCTCTAAGTACAAGTCCACACTGCCTCCCTCCCAGTCCCTCCACTTTAACCACTCAGCCACCCTTCAGCTTTACTCTGGCTCAGTTTTACCCCACATCCAGCAGGAGGCAGGGCTGATCCTCTGGCAGGTTCAGGAGCTCCACTGCTCTCTCTGACATCTGGCTCTGGATCTCAATCATACGAGAGCTGGGGGAGAAAGGAGACCACAGAGATTAGAGTTGAAAACAGAACCCCCAATTCAGAAACAATGTGGACCTGTTGCTGTGCTATATACTGTACTGTACGCCCTGAGTTCTTTAGGGGTATTCTATATATGAGCGATTGTAACCTGCCAAGTCTCAACACCTCACAGGGGGCAATGCTGCAGCATCTCATGCCAACTGCCAGGAACAGCAGCATCATCCAAATGTTGAAAGAGACACCTGTGCCAAAATATTGGTCTTTTGCATCAGGTTACAGCTTGGTTCCCAAGGTATAGCCATCACTATGACAACCACATCAGCCTAGTTTCTGATAGCCAGAGAGCTGTGCTGAGGAATGTTCACAGCAAGCTCAGGACCAGTAGAACTGCCCGGAGGGAAACATTATAATAAATACAATGTGGCCTACTTTTGGGAGTACTTCCTGGCTTCCGCTTCATTGTAAAACTGCAGAGAAAAAAAAAAAAACAGAAGGGTGACATCGTTTTATACTCTTCACCATGTCATGCATTACTCAAGTTCTACTGCTCAGATCCAGGGACCACTCTCTGACCATCTAAACACACCATATCACAGCTCACTTACACAGGCTGACATGCATTCCCCCACAGCCCTGCTGTGAATCCGGTCTGTCTTTCGGAACTCAGTAATAATAATGTTCTCTGGGATTGGATATTGATGTGTTTTGGGGTGGACAGTGGGCTACATTGCACAGGAAGTCGATCACAGAACTGGTAAGATTCTCCTTCAGTTCTCTAGAGAGCCGTGTAGACGGAAGACACGTGATTTACGGTTTTAATAAAAGTTTCAGCTCACGGCATTTGTTTACGTTCACAATCACCAGCAGCACCCGTATACTGTATCTGTAGCGCTGTGTCCTACGAATCACCCAGCCACCAAGAAGCAGGGATCAGTCCAGCCACCAAGAAGCAGGGATCAGTCCAGCCACCAAGAAGCAGGGATCAGTCCAGCCACAGAAACTGTTTTTACTATTAAAAATCCGACGAACATTTAACAGTGCAACAGCAATCACAACCTGAATTCTGATCTATTATAACACAGTAGTAGGCACACTTAATCCCTATAAGAAAAAATATATTTACCAGTTCTGGAGGTGCTGTATGCTCGGGTCTACGGCTACTCGAAGACATGTTTTTATTTTTACTAGAGTACTCGTTTTACAAACTAAGCAGCAGTGACGATCCTTACAGCTCCTGCAGACACCGCATGGACAGACCCTTGCTGACATCATCGGCTGGCGACATTGACGCGAGGGGTTTAATTTAAAGGACAGGTGTCACATTTCTTTGAAACGGGATAGAAAGTTTGTCAGTGACACGCGATTGCTTCGGTTCCTGATGGTCTGAAATACAGGTATGACATTTTGAATTGTTATTTTTGTTCAGAATTGTGTAGGCGACTACCAGCTGTCAAGCTGCCAGTGTTTAAAGTAAAGTCGTCTTGACATTTTTTAGAATTATGGGAAAGTGTAAGTAACTCTTATTATGAGCTTGACTGTATGGGTGGCTTTGTCGCTATTTATTTTTAGAAAGGCATGCAGCAACGTGCCTTGTTTGATGTCAGGATTAGAAATACGCACAAGATGGAAGTCCAAAACTGCTGCATATTCAAAGTAGCTTGTCGCAGTTCACAATAATAAGAATAATACAAGTTTTTGAAGAAAAAAAAAGCACGTTCTGTTGTATTTGTTTGATTGGTGTGTATAAACAGACTGCACCCCTTTAAATGAACAGAGTACGAGGATGACGTCGTGATGGGGCGCGTCATTGCGCGGCATCTGGGGCCATGCCCTCATAGCACGAATGGACAGTGATGATGTCAATTCAAAAAGTTCCCTGTTTGATTGGATGTTTTTCTGTTGATCTCCTCGCCCATTACCCCTCAACCTCTTTTCTGATTGGTAGCTTCCCTAATTCCGGCTGCTGTTTTGGATCGCCGGCTAGCCAGGATGGCGGAGGTCAGCCGGAGATTGGGGAGGGGAGCCAGCGGGGTCCTGAATAACCAGTATAGAGCATTAAACCCAGGCAGCAGCGGCGACCCAGGGGCAGTCACTGAGCACGTACAAAGGACACAACACAAGGGGGACCCGTCAGCTGGAGCCCGAGCTTTGTCAGGCAGCGGAACTTTGATACCCGCCGGCGACCGGTGCCAATGTCAGCTGTGCAATCTGTCACCGGTCTGTCACCAAAGTTTGCAGATCTCGGTAAGTCGTGCACGGAATCCGACCAGGAGTAGCAGCTGTGATAAAGCTGGGATAGTGCGCAATGAACCTTCACCCAGCTGCGAAGATGCGTCTTTTTCGACCTTAGATTTATATCTGGGAGTAAGGAGAAGCGCCCCCACCTTGCTAGGACCCATGTCGGATTTCGAGGAGGCGGTGTTGGTTTTTGTTAGTGACAGGCTGTTATTAAAGGAGGGGGCTGTTAGGAAAGAAAGAGACGGGCAGCTGCATTCACTGGCTGAAGCCTTCCTTGTGTGCAAAGCCAGTGCAAGCACTTTCTTGGACTTTAGTGATACGAATGGATCATTTTCAATTGGCGCTGCTGACCCGGGCTTGAAGAGAAGCCCTTATCTCGGTTGGGGTGCAACAGGGTTTAATAAAGGCAGGTGGAGACATCGGCTCCAGCAGGGAGCTCTTTGCAGCGGTTGGAAGGCGGTCTTGCTGCAGCCTCAACCCCCCTCGAGTCTCTCTTCAGCTCGGTCTTACACTAAAAACAACAGAACCAACGGCAGCCCCCCTCTCTATAAAAGCAAAACGGCTTATTATGATATCCTAGACGTGAGCCCCAGCGCCACTCAAGCCCAGATCAAGACCGCGTACTACAAGCAGTCCTTCGTCTACCACCCGGACAAAAACGCGGGCAGCGAGGGGGCCTCCGTGCGCTTCTCGGAGATCAGCGAGGCGTACAACGTGCTGGGCAGCATCGCGCTGCGGAGGAAGTATGACCACGGCATCCTGAGCCAGGCTGACGTCCAGAGAGCGGACAGGCCCTCGCCTAAGGACACGCCGGGCCCCAGCTCAACCAGTCAGCGCAAGACAACGCGCGCCACGCCGGCCCCCGGGGTGGGAGACAAGCCCGTCTTCGATTTTGATGCCTTCTACCGCGCTCACTACGGCGAGCAGCTGGAGCGGGAGAAGCTGCTGCGGTGGCGCCGGGAGCAGCAGCGGCAGCGGCAGCAGGACCTGCACCGGCGCTGGCAGATGGGCAAGATGACCGAGGTCTCCGTGGGGTTGCTGTTAGCGCTTGGGTTTGGCATCCTGATTAGCACGAATTCTTGAGATGGAAATGCTGCTCAGGTTTATGATGCAAAAAACTGGCGGTAAATTGTTCAGCTAGTAGACAGCCTGGTATTTTACATACTTGTAAATGACAATTTAGACTAACAAACTCCCATGCACTGTCAGAACTGCTGGGGACAAAATGATCCTATTGTATTGATCTGTTATCAAGTGGTACGGTATGTAGCCACTCCTGTGTTTTATCTAAATGGAATCCCTAATCAGCTTTTAGAATCGTCACATTGAAGTGTTAGTCTGAAATGTGTCCAGTGGCACAGACTGTTGAGGCAGTTACTTCAGTAGAGCACACTAATCCACATCAATATATATCATGTATATCGTATCTCATCAATACAGCAGTGCCACATTGGTTAGTTTCTTTAACCCTACCATTGTAGCTGCTGTACAGTAGAAATACATTGTGTTACTGTATTGTAAATAGAGAGCGCAGTGGACCCGGTGTTGGCTGTCAGATATTGTATATTGTTAGCCTAATGTATTTTCTGTCAAGGGGATGGGTGTTGGAGGTACCCCACATTGTGGATCATGAATCAGGCCTGATTGTGTGAGAGGTGCCTTGGTCTCATTTGAAAAAGCCAGCGCTCTTAATGGAAATGCAAAGAGGGATGTTCCGTGTGTATTTATTGAATAAAGGAGTGTGACCCATCAGTACAAAATGTGACATACAGTACACAATACAACAATGTGTTGGGTTTACTATTAAAAAGAACTCACTTCGAAAAGAGCTGATAATGCATCTGGAACGTTAAGCAAACTGAATTACACTTGATGTGAAACATAGGCAATAAACACCTATGTTGATACACTTATGCAGATGACATAATTAGCCTCAATAGTGATTCTATTTACACAATGCAATTTAGGCTTTTCTTTTCAAGCCCAGGATTCGCTCCCCTTCTCTCCCTGTACGTATTTATATAGCCCTGCTCACAGCTGGCACCTCGACTTGCATTACACTGGTGCTCTGTGTAGTTTGATCCTCTGAAGCATGTAATGTTGAATCGCAAGAATGATGCTGCATTTCCTTTTTGAAATCAATTCCCAATTCCAATTTCTTGGAAGGAATTGGGATTGATGTTTTAGAGACACAGTGTTTGTTGTGATTGTTCCACTGCTTGCATTTGAATGGCTGGTCACTGAAGTCATTTGCTGCCGCTGTGAGAATCTCATTTTAACAAGGAACTGGAACAGGAACTGGTCCTTTGAAACTCATTCATTCTGCACATTGCACAGCTACCTGTAGCGCTTACTGACTTGTTCCTTCATGGGCTCTTACATTTTGCTTTGTCAGCAGTTTTTATTCTATTTTTACAGTAAGACAACAGACTGGTGTTTTTTTTTTTTTTTTTTTTAAACAGATTTGTCACTGTGTTTATTCACAGAAATATAAAGAAATACATCACTTTATACAAAAGTGCACTGACGGTTAGCTGGACGAATTATTCAGTTCAGTTTAAAAAAAAAACAGACAAGTTTACCTTCACAATCCCCCCCCCCCCCATTCTCTGCTGGTGGGACAGACACAACCGGGAATGCATTTACTTTTTTGATCTAATGATCTCACCTCCCCAGCCTTTACACTTGTGAGCCTCTCTGTATTTGCATCACCCCTGGGGGAAACGGCACAGAGAGATAATGGTTGGACTGGAGATTTTGTAGGAATCTTTCAAATGTAACAGAGCCCACAGTCCTTATGTGCAGATCATCTCCCCGGTGTGTATCAGAGGGCTTCATGCACCTCTGTCTGTTTAGATCATTAAACCCGACCGCTTACTGAGCGGTTCAACAAAATACAAGATGACTGAAGTCTTGTTGTATTTTAATAATAAATAGTAAACAACGAGAGCCATGAATCATCGTACACACGTTCATTCATTTCTAACCCTGTGCTGACAATACTTCCCGACTCGCACAGAAACCAGAATAACAACAGAAAAATACACAGCAAACAACAGCAGCACAGGCAATAGAGGGGAAGAGCGCAGCTTCACAGTCTAGATGAACTGTAACATCAATGACCTGGCTCAATGAAACTCTTCACAAACAGACCTGTGGAGCGCCAGCTCTCTCTCAGCACCGACCCGAAGGTTACACTCCAATGTCGGTGTTGCTTTCCTTACTGCAGCTTTTAAAAAGTACCATACACCAAAGCAAACAACTCTGTGAAACACAACCCAGGTTTTTGGCATTGTAAGCAGCGCTACACAAATAAGTGCACACAGCTGTAGTTTTAGTGTTTGTACTTTTTGAAGGCAGTGCCATCGTTCAGATTGACTCTTGGGATAAGGAACGTTACAGAAGGTTTACGCTAGGAGGACTGCATAAACACTTACAGCTTCTCAGCCTGGAAAAGATATAAGAAAATGGGCATATCGGTATATTCGATTAGTTTACAGTTCTGCTATTTGAAGAGGAGCTGTCATTCACAGATCTATATGCAGGGCTGCAGTGTTGAAAGAGTTCAGAGTTGTTTAAGTCTGATTTGACAGATTCAGTATTATTGGTGAAATACTTAAACCACCAAAGCATTTTAAAAAACATTCTTTAACCCTTTCATGCATAAAATATTGAAATATTGAGGCTTTATTGAAATGTTTTGTGTTTTTTCCCCATTGCTTTATATGAGGGTAAATTGGCATCCTCATATGAGGCTATCAAGCATGTGCATCTTCTATATAAAGACTAGAAGAGAGTTTTTGTATCCGTCCCCATAGGAGCTTGCCACGCATGAAAGGGTTAAATAAATCAGTTTAAAGCTTTGTGAATAGGACCCTAGAATTCTATTCTATACCCAGCTGCATCACACTGTATCAACTTCAATCTGTTAGTGATCTGGGGCAATAAAACCCTGGTGCAATCAGCATACGACATATTAGGAATTCAGGGTATACAATCTGCAGTGACACAAGCTGTAATATTGACAGCACTGAAGTACACGACATACGTCTTTGTAAACAGCGTCCTTCGCATGCCATGCAGCCGTTGCAGTGCAGATCGGATCTCAGTAGTAGTCGTTCAAATGCAGGTGTACCTGCTAGCATTGTCAAAGACATTCGCCAACCTTTCCTCTGCAGTACCATGATCACCTCGCCTCTGACCGCTGTGGAGTTTTCCCTGGTGTCAGAGTTACAGCGTGATGCTCAATGTGCATTGCCTACATCAAGTTTTTGCAAAATCAATTCTGCAGCTGTTTCCTGTAAACAAAACACTTGCATGCCTTTATTTCCTTTTTGCTTTCTTCACACATTTTAAAAGTACCTCTTAGAACCTCCTTCACTTTATGGGGGCGGGAGGGGTGTAAACAAACTGGACGGTCAAACAAGTTCCTGAAGTTCTGTGCACTGCATAATGAGTTTGACTCAATACAGTGCAAATTCGAGGTAAAGGAGAGGTGAAAATGGCACTGTAGCTTGGAAAACAGTAACCCTTTGTTTACCAAAGGACATATATGCGTACATTAACCCTGTACTGTCATTTTTTTTTCTTGGTTACATTTTTTAAAAGGTTCAGTAAGCCAATGTTTTGGGTAAGTCCCACTTTATCCCATAGTCACTTCTGCGTGGGTACTGCGCAAAATAAATAATCTGGAAATAAAACAAATTCCAGGAGTACTTTGGATTTAGTGAATTAGAACCCATCTCTGCTACGTAGAGAACGAAGAGTGGCGTCGTCAACAAAGGGGCTCTAGTTGCAATACAAAAAACAATACAAAAAAAACAACAAAACTAATACAATTCAGCAGAGCCCTTGCCATCCCTTCTGGGGAGTGGGGTTCCCTCCTCTTCCTGGTCCCGGCGCCCGGTTGGCACCGCAGCCCTCAGTAGAAGGAGTACTGGTTCTCCACTGCCCTTGCTCTCCGGGAGCCGTCACTCTCGTGGTAGTCCTCTGAGCCGACACTAGGGGGCTCCAGCAGGAGCTCGGAGCTATTACTGCGGCTGAGCAGCCCGAGACCCTCCCCTCGGGGAAAAGGAGGCATGGAGGAGTGGGGGGAGGAGGGGGAGGAGACCGGGCCCTCCGGCTGGGGGGCGACAGGCTGGAAGGCGCCAGGGAAGTAGTGCTGGGATCGGTGGGCTTCGTTTCGGCAGCCTGGCTGGCTGGGAGGTGTGAGGAGCTGAGGGGCGCCGGGTTCTGGAGAGAGACAGAGACAGAGAGTGTTAGACTTGATGTGTGTGACCTTCCACCTACTCAGTGCAGCCCTATACTGACACTCTCAGTGTGCACTGAATTTGAGTTCTGTTTGGCCCAGATTAGGTGGGACTCAATCGCTACAGATGGAGCTATGGTGAAATAGCTTGCGTCACTCGATTTTCAAAATGTGGTATCCGAAGCATAATCAACAAGTACAGAGAAACATCATCTGTAATTGACAAACCCAGGACTGGAAGACCCACAAAGCTGTCTAACAAGGATGAGCAATACTTGAAGATAATATCCTTAAGGAACAGAAAGAAGACAAGCGTTGAATTGACAACAGAACTGGCAGAAGGCGCAGGTGCCGTCCATCAGATCAACAGTACGAAGGTCACTCTTGAAATCAGGACTTACTTGTTGATTGTGCTTCGTATACCACACCTTGAAAATCAAGTGGTGCGAGCGATTTCACTCAATGTTTTTCCTTCTTTACGCATGTCAAGGTTGTTATAATAGTTGAAAACACTAGTGGAGGCTTTGAGTAAATTGTTGATGCTCATAATGCATCAGAGTAGGAAAATGCAACCTGTCTAAGACTTTTGCACAGCAGTGTGTGATAGATTATATATAAGTACACACGTACATTTAAAATAAATAAATAAAAAATAAATTTAAAAGACGTCTTCTGATCCCACGACCGAGCCAGCTTCCTCTTCTACACCCAGGAACTCGAGAGAGGATGTCAGCGAGCTACTGGCCTCTGGAAGACAAAGCCCAGCCCTGCAGGCGTCCGCCCAAGCTCACTAGGGAGAGGAGAAACCATCCTTGCTGGTTTTGCTTCCCTAACCCGTGGGAGCGCCAGAGCCAGTGAGACGCTCCCTCTGGAATCCCCAGTGAAGACCAGTGACGTTGCAACGTCAGGACACAATTCTGCGCTCCCCTGACTGTACGACTCGCCATACGGGGAGCCACTCTGGGATTCCAGTCTTCTTTACAGTTTGTTTCCTCTCAGCTGACGGCTGAGTTTTTAACCCTTTCTCCCACTCGGGCACAGTGCAGTAACTCTGCCACACTGCCGGCGAGAGCAGGGAGGGAGGCTGGGGTTCAGATTGCAGCTCAGTCTCTGCAGGAGGTTAGCTGATGAGGAGTAAAGCAAACCAATAAATAATGAGAGGCCTGTCCTCGCGCGGCAGGGAGGGTTTCACTTCCCTGCCCGCAGTCTGGCTCTCAGAGCTGCAGAGCTGTTTCCTATTCATCAGCACTCCCACAGGAATGCTTTACGGTTTCAGAGACATTCATTCCCAGGTTCAATATAGCATTTACTGCTCAATCCAACAAGTTATGGATTCAACTAAAAACAAAACCAACATTACAGAAGGTACTTTGGCTTGAACTCACAAAACAAACGCGAGGCTCATCCATACCTTTACACACTTAATCATTCTGATTATATATCAGCACTACAAAGACATAGACATTTACCTGCACCTTGATAATGATGGAGGGAATGAGAGAGGAACAAAGAGTCAAAGAAGGAAGGCTAGGCCTTATTTTCTGGCATGAACAACAAAATGCTTCACATTTGGGTGTTCATTCGATTACTAGAAAGTGAATCTTGCATCACAGTTCTATGCCGACTTCAGATAGGAAAGCAAAGCAGCTGCTCTGCTGCTTCAGTCCATAATGCCTCCCCTATGGGCTACCGTGCACAGCACATGCATGTAAACCTCCTTAAAATCATCCTTAAACCCACACTCTGCTGGAAGCAGTGCAGTAGAGAATGAAGAAGAACACACAATAGGATATTAAACAGGCAAGAATCTCAGTATCAGGAAAATCTAGCTGATATAAAAACCCCTTTAAGAGCCTAGTTGCGTGGTTTTAGTTTTGTAAAATAAACTGGTGTTTTTTTTTCTCTTAGGAGTGAATGCTTTAAAAATCTGCTCTTGTACATTATCTCACTGGTGGGCTGCAGTGTGCGCATGTACCTGGCAGGGGGCGCTGTGCCTGCACGTAGCTGCACAGGGTGATGTCGGCAGAGCCTCCAGACTCCAGGGGGATGGGGTGGGTATGGAAGTGGCGCAGCATGTCCGAGACGGTCTGGAACCACAGGTGGTGCACGTGGCACTGTCCACTCTCGTTCACCGAGAGACGCAGGTGCTGCAGGCAGAGGAGCAATGATTCTGCAGTTATTATTGATGCATTGCAAGCTCTTCCGACTCATGCACAGGGACTGCAGCAGGAACACAGAAACAGAGCAAATACACAAGACAGGAATTCACGTGCAAAGTCCCGGATTCAAGTTTACCGTGGTCAGTTTGCACTGCGATTCTGCAGCTTTGCTTTTTTTCAACCCCTTCATTTCAGTGAAAACGGTCAACTGTTTCTACAGAAGCAAACGGCTGCACCCCCTCTAAACCAGATTCTAATGCTGGAAATAGACTGTGGTAAAAATGAAAGTGCTTGTATGTAAAGGCAGACTGACAGATATCTCCTAACATGACTAATTTCTGATCCTCTAATTACCTGTGCTAAAAAAAGCATCGCAATTTGAACAATGCTTCTGTAGATGTATTCAAGATTCTAAAAAGAGAAGCATGCACAGGCAGGGTAGCCTCCTCTAAAGTAGCTCTGGCCGAAGGTTTTACATCACCCTGTTGAATTAACACTTCTTAAAGTCAAATAACACCTGCTGAATAATGTCATGTTAACATGTTGAATTTCATATTGCTTTGCAGTTTTCCACGTGATATTTTGAAATCTAACATGAAATACTGTACTACTATTCTGGTTTCTGCGATACCATTTTGTAGTTACTTTGATTACATGATGTTAAATCATATATATATATATTTTTTTTATTCTGTCTCAATCCTAAAATTCTGGGTGATGCAAAACTTGTGGCCACAGCTGTAGAGTCTGCCTCTTTCTGGATGTTGCTCCACTGTATGGCCTTCTCTCTGCATAGTGTTTTCAAACCTATAACCCAGCCTGGCACTACCTTGGCTTTGCCCTGGAAGTTGAAGGTGAGGACGTACTCCCCCGGGCGCGTCTCGCTCTGCCGGATCACGAAGAGCCCGTGACTGCGAGGCCCCCCCGCAAGCACCAGCTGGGCTGCCCGCACCCGAGACAGCGTCCCGTGGAACCATGGGTAATCCGTCAGGCACACCTCCCCCTCCTGCTCCCCGCCTTCACCTGGCACCCCTGCAAACAGGCAGGACAGTGACTTTAAAACACAGAGCACCACGGCAAGGAGAGCCTCGCCACAGCATGAGCGCCGGGCTCATTACATCTGGGTTACTCTTTTATATTCATTCTCGGGAAACAGTTTGTTCATATTCAGCCCCTACTGGTCTTTCCAGCACAAGGTCTGCCCAGGTGTTATTCTGTTGATTGATGCTGGATCCACACTGCGGAGTGCCCTCTGTACCTGAGGGGGGCTGGCTGGGGGGCTGGCCAGGGGTCTGTCCTGGGCTGGGGGTCTCCAAGGTCTGCAGGAACCTCTCCAGGGGGATGTGGGCTGGATGCTCCGTGGCTGGGACCTCCCTGCACCGGACAGAGGGGGAGCCGTGGGGCTCGTGGGTGGTCGTGGGGCAAGGCCTCTCTGGAACTCTGTGTACCCCTGATGAGAGAGAACAGGGCCCCTGTGTGAAACTGGGGTAAGAAGAGTGAGTGTATGTGTGTGTGTGTGTGTGTGTGTGTGTGTGTGTGTGTGTGTGTGTGTGTGTGTGTGTGTGTGTGTGTGTGTGTGTGTGTGAGAGGGAGAGTTAGCGTGTGTGCGCATGTGGGAGTGTGTATGTGAGCACTTGTGTTTGTCAGCATGTGCGAGTGTGCCAGCGTGTCGCTCACCCTCGGCGAGCTGCTCACAGCTGTAGGATGAGACGATGGGGAAGTCTCGGGAGGGCAGGTGGGGGCCGTGAGGACAGGATGCCAGTTCAACATCATCTTCGCTGTCCCTGTCAACAAGAACAGACAGACGCTCAAGCACTCTTGCGGGCAAACAGCACTACACAATCCTTCTTTACACAGTCAGTGCGAGCTTTGTATTGTCTGGTTGCTTCAATTATCCTGAAACAAAAAACACAATATAAATAAAAGCAGCCTGCTCGTTTATGTAGAGCGGCTCTGTAGGCCGGCCAGGTGAAGCACTTCAACAACACAATACCGATGATAAGTGACCTGTCACAATGAGCCTGGGTCCGTGTCTGTATTGAAACAATACAGACAAGATGACTTGTGTTAACACAAGGTGCACTGCGAGTTAGTTCAGGGTCTATGCAGTCCTGTGCTGTGTGTAATCAGTGCTCTACACCTACCCCGGGTCTATGCAGTCCTGTATGTCGGCCACCCAGGAGTGTTTCTGCAGAGAGTCGATGGTCTCCAGGATGTACTCAGCTCCATTCTCCACCTGCAACACACAGCTCTAGAGAGTTGTAGAATTTTCCTAAAAAGCACTACACTGCGAGGAGACTGAACTTCTTAAAACAGTCACCCTGGCCTTATCTGGTAGCAAAAGCGCAGTAAAACTTCAAACATTTTCCTGTTTACTATGATCAAACAGTAGTGAATTTACACTTGCATGGTTTTCAAAAGTATAAACCTGCTTTATTTCTTTATTCCAGCTCCTGTCATGTTCTGCCCTGTGCTGTTGTCTTTGTAATTCTCCACAAAATGGGATCATTTTATCTGCAAACGTTTACCATAATAAGTTACCAGGAATACTAAGCAAAATAACTAAAGAACAAGAACCCCTAAACCCCTCCCAGTCCCATGGGAACGCCTGGCTGCCCTGGAGACAAGCTTCAAGTACAACGCTACAGGAAACAGATGGAGACAAGCCTCGCGTTATTTTTTTTCTATGAAGGCTGCACTGTCAACTGTCAATTGACACTGTCTCGAAATGTCATTAACCACGCAGCTTATTTACAGAGAGGAGCACTTTATTTCCGAGTGGTTTCTCACCAGTTTAAGCTGTTCAGGTGATTTGATTTGCCTTCGTGCTCGTTTCTGAATAGGCCTGCTTTTGTTTTCTGTTTTTCGTTTCACAGCAGCTCCTACTTGTTTTGGAATGCGTTTCTGCTAACGCTTTCAGAACAGACATGCACTTCTCCACCACAGGTATTCATGAGGTGTGTTCACTGGTGTGCTGAGACTGTCTCTGGGAGTTCAGACAGAAACACAAAGTGCTTTTCTGCTTGATTGCAGGCAGCATGACACTTTACAGAGCACAATAAAGAGACTCTCCATGTGCACTGAATCACAGCTGAATCTAGAGACTTGTAAAAACATAGTGACACATGAACAGAGAGAGACACACAAACAGACTGCCTCCACTTCCTACCAGATTCTGAAACTGCAAAACTAAAGAATGTTATTTTCAAGCTTCATCGCCTGTAGAAGCAGGTCTCTAGATTTATGTAATAATGCAAGTGTCAGAAAGTCACACAGACAGCCATCCTATACCCTGACAATATTATACATACACCCTGTGCTAATGCAGGTCCTTAGCAAATTAACAGATTAGCAAAAAGGGTTCTCTAGATAAATGAAAAAAGTAAGAGTGACATACAGTACATAGTGTCAGACAGACAAACACACATACAAACACACAGCCAGCAGCTCAGTGGGTTGTGCAATAAACAGCAACATTTTGACGTTTTCCCATAGCTATCTTCTGTAACACTGCTTGAAAGTAGGCAGCCCCACATTGGTTCTATATGGACAATGGCAAGGGGGTGGAGCCTCACCTTGAGTACGAAGGTGTTGTCCTTGTCTGGCATCTCCAGGGGCATGGTGGTCCTCACTTCCACGATGGCTGACAGAGGCACGCTCACCTTGGGCTTCGTGGACTGGGGGCACAACACACACACAGTTCAGCACAGCAACTCAAACACAAACTTTTCTTTTATTGTTCTGCGCTAGTGAAGAATGGATTGTGAAAGCCCACCATGGAGCTAGCTGAAGCCCCTGCAGGCCTGGCCAGAGGGAGAAGCCTGAACGAGCCCCACACAGCCCTGCTCATCAGCCCACAGGGCTCCCTGCTCGGAGCCTGTGGGACCCCCTGCTGGACACTGGGGTTGCAGGGCTGGCTGTAGGGATCACAGTACACGGAGAAGCACTTTGCACCAAGGAAATTACAGCAGGCTGCCATTCCAGCGGGAGCATGAAGGAAGCTGCACAGCAGGTACTCTGAATGAAGAGTGTGTGTGAGAGGGAAGGGAAGGGAAGGGAAGGAGGGGGGTTCACAGTTCATCTGATGATTAAAGGAAAGCCTCTCTTTCATTTTGACTTGCAGTGCACCTTTTTCCACTGTCAAAGAGGACAAGGCGTGGATCTATTTTTGGGGGCTGCCATAACTTCCCTAGGATAACTAAAAAAAAGAGTTTCAGGGACTTACACTGAAAAATAAACACAATCGTGCATACATAGTAGTGTATTAAATTTGTTTTCTAGTCTGCAGTTTTGAGTTATTTGGCCGTGTTGAAGGAGTGGTGCACCCTTACTAGGAATAAACCATTGAAACAAAAAAATGTATGCATTTATTCTGTTGGCTACAATCACTTAGAAACTATTGAAACAAACTGGCCCCCGTCTCTCCCCCTACCTTGGGCGGCACATAGAACTCCAGCAGGAAGCGCTCCCCCTCCACGCGCACGGCCTTGCGCAGCAGCAGCCTGCACTTCTGCCACTGGGAGCTGCCTACGCAGCTGGTGTCGTCGGCCACCATGTAGCGCAGCGTGCCCTCCCTCTGGATCTCCAGCAGCTCGGCCCGGGGGTTCTGTGAGGCCTTGGAGGAGATGCGCAGCCTCTGGCTCCAGTGCTCCCCGCTCTCCCCATTGGCTCTCCTGCCCTGCTCGGGCTCGGGGGAGGAGCGCCGGTGCCAGATTTCCCGCACCCCGTCCACCACGCACAAGCTCATGTTGCGCAGGGAGAAGCCCTTCTTGAACTTGGCTTTGGGGAGGCCCCCAGCCGACACGTCCTCGGAGCTGCGCGACTGCCCGAACGCAGACACTTTGTGTGGGCGGGCCGTCGGGGCTTGAGGCCCCCTGGTGGGGTTGCCCTGGCCGCTGTCCATGCTGTCCAGAGACTCACTGGAGGCACCCGCCTCTCTCCTGCGCAGGTAGAGGTCCCGGCTGTAGGGCAGAGGGCAGCTCTGGATGCCCACGAAGGGCACAATGCTGTACTTGGCAAGGCCCGGGGAACCCGGGGCATGAGCCCGGCTCAACTCGCTGGTGAAGCAGTCCAGGAAGTGCGTGGTGAAGTGCTGTGAGAAGGAGGCGCTGGCCCCGGGGCAGTCGTAGCTGGGGTTCTCGCTCACGAAGCGGCGGAACTTGTCTGCGAAGTCCGAGGCGGCGGCGCGGCCGTGCAGCTCACAGAACTCCTTCCAGTCAGGCAGCTCGGGGCTGGGAGGGGCGGCCCCATTCATTGCTGCTCCATTCCACCACGGGGAGGGAGGGCTGCGGAAATGAGGGGGCAGGAGTGAGGGCACAGCAATACACACATTAGAGTTCTAATTTAACAGTTAAACCCCATCCAAATTTCAATTTATCATGACCTACAGCTATGAACATACAGAAGAACCAGAGCTTCCATATACACCCAGATATTATTAAAGAATAAAAGAACGTCCTTGGCAATTGTCATCACAGACATTCTTATATATCCTAATGACTCTGGGTGTAACATGACATATCGTAACATACAGTAATAGAGTTTGTGATACAAGACCAAAAGCACAACACTGTAGTTCACCCAGTAGTTCTTTAAAAGTGTATTTTATAGTTGGAATGAATACATACTATTCCCCCACTCAATACACTTTTTTAAAAATAATAGTCATTAATTGATGTTATTATGCATCACACAAGTCGCCCACCTGGACCATCGCATGCATCATGATACATATCATGATACGGATCATATCATGACATGAGGGTATCGTTACACTCCTACTAGTGACTTGTGATAATTAATAACTTCACACTAAATATCGGGAGAGAAGTGAAGAGAGTTTCTTTAGACTGGTTTGCTAGACAATATAATGCTGCATTGATGAACTTTTTGTATTGTGATATTTCCAATATAGACAGCTATGAGCTACCCCCTTTGGAGGTCGCATTAATTTAGACACTGACAGCAAGGATAACCAAGACTTTTAAATCCTTTTATTACCACTTAGCAGCATCATGTCACTGTATTTTACAGAACATCTAGAAAGAGGTCAAAGTTAGAGCCACAGGGAACATAACAATGCAGATCCATGAGTTACATGCATCACATGTACATGCTAAAATGCAAGAGACGCATCCATACCCCCCAGAACCGGGCTTGCACGTGCTGCCGTCTCCACTCAGCCAGCCATTGTAGGGTTAATCATTGTTAAGCCTGGTCTTGCACTCAGTGGACGATCGAAATACTGAGCAGTTTAAAAGTGCCTGCAAGGCACTGGGAGAGCTGCTGAGAGTGGTTTTCTGAAGCAACGGGCGATCAGGGCCAGTCAGCAGCATTACTGGAAGAATGAAAAGAAACTGCAGCATGTTTAAATTGATCCTTTACATCATCCCTAATATATACATCCACATTCCCCTACTGTGTCACTGCTTTCCGCTTTCAAAGCCTATATTCTGTTCTCCATTATCTGCAAGGCTTAGCAACGATTCCAACTTCTGAAGAGTCACCTGATTGAGGAGAGGTGAGGTGGGGAAGCAAACTGGCGTGGCGCTGTGCCCTGGAGCTCATAGGTGAAGCATCGTGCACTGCAGCCTGTGCGACACTTAAACACGTCCACCACCTCACTTCAGAAAAGTCTTTGCAGATCCCATTGTTCCAGCCATAGAAACACATGCAAAGATTGTAAAAGGTAAGAAAATGCAGCTCCCCACAGGAATCACCAATCTGATAGGAAAGATTATGCAGGACTCAAGGACAGAAACAGGATTTGCATTGTGGCGGCCGGTTCCATTTTTCTTTCCCACTATTGAGAGTGCAGGTGTGAGGGCTGTTGGAATAAAAGGTCTACAGAGAAGCATTCAATTTCACCCAGAACAGAAAGAAATGGAGAGGTAATGGGATTTGAGGACTGCGTTTCACAAGAAGTGCTGAGACTCGCTACACACTGAAGAATCTGCAGTGTGTGTGTGCGTTTACAGCTACAGAGGACTTTCAGCCTCTGAACAGCAATAATTCAAGGAACATCATCTCTGAAAAATTGACTTTGCATAAGAAAAATGTAAAAAAAAACCTCTGTTTTCCTCTACTTTAAACTGTGGCAAGTTATTTGGCACAGTTACAAACCATACATCATGAGGACAATCAATTAACTCCTTGAATTTATGGTGATGTAAAAGTGTGTGTGTCTCTGTGAGTGTGTGCGTGTGTGTGTGCATCTTCACAGTGTGCTGGTGGAATATTCCAGGCAAACAGCTTTCCTGTCATGTCTAAAAATATACTTTTTAAAAATCAAAATAGGTCAACTTGCCAGCGAAGGTTAGGGCAGTCACTGATTCAAACTGAGATATTCAGTGCGGCTGAGCCGACAACTTTCAAACAGCTCCACCTGTACCCCTATACCTCGCTGAAACAGAGACCCCAACTCTCCCTCAGTCTGTACCTCTATACCTCGCTGTAACAGAGACCCCAACTCTCCCTCAGTCTGTACCCCTATACCTCGCTGTAACAGAGACCCCAACTCTCCCTCAGTCTGTACCCCTATACCTCGCTGTAACAGAGACCCCAACTCTCCCTCAGTCTGTACCCCTATACCTCGCTGTAACAGAGACCCCAACTCTCCCTCAGTCTGTACCCCTATACCTCGCTGTAACAGAGACCCCAACTCTCCCTCAGTCTGTACCCCTATACCTCGCTGTAACAGAGACCCCAACTCTCCCTCAGTCTGTACCCCTATACCTCGCTGTAACAGAGACCCCAACTCTCCCTCAATCTGTACCCCTATACCTCGCTGTAACAGAGACCCCAACTCTCCCTCAGTCTGTACCCCTTTATACTATAAATCTCTAAATTCTTTAAGGTAAAGTAAACTTCTTTTGTGCAAACTAAACCAAAGCGACGACGCATTGCTTCAAACACTTTTACAAGCACACACAAACATGCTGCAGCGCCCAGCCCTCCAGATAGAAGAGGGAGACTGTCTGCCAGGGAAGGTGCTGAGTGAGTGGAACTGCTGAAGAGAAAGGTCATTCCAGTCCTAACTGTGTGGCCGACTGCCAGACAGCACAGGCCACAAAACACTCATACATTAGACCATGCTATTAGGTTATTTGGTTTGCTTACTGCAATTTGGCTCAGTTGGGTATTCAAGCAGGAGTTTGTTTTTATTATTACAATATTTATTATTGCAGAATTATTTTTCCCTTTCTGCTTAGAGGGATCACAGCTAATGGAACGTGCAAATCAGTGACTTTCATACCCTGCCAGGACTATAAATACAAACTTAGAGCCATCAGTGCCATAGTTACACAGCGAGACACACGGACAGACAGACAGGAAGCCTCCACTATATCAAGCATCTCCAGCGAGGGAAGACGATTCTAAAAAGCGTACCTGTCACACGCTTCCATTCGCCATGTACACCAGACATGTGCATTTTAAAAAGTGGTATCTGGTTTCATGCGAGGGTAAAGAGATCCCTCAATCTGCATGCTCACTTCCAGAAAGCGCGGTAGGCGTTTCACCTGCCATGTCATTTCCCCTGAGCTGAGCCCAGTCTTTGGAGTGGAAGCGTGTCAGTCGTGCGGGGAAGCAGCTGGCTGTTTATTGACAGCAGAGCGCGCAGCGATTAATAAAATGACAGATTTGGTGTGCCGTGGATTTCTTTCAAAACTGCCTGTGCGAGACCTGCAGTTATTATTTGAATCAGTACAATTAGGTACAAGGAACCTTAAATAAAAATGAATTTGTAGGTTTAAAGACAACATTGTCTGCTTTTTAGTTTTGGGGGTTTCGGGTTTATTTCTTGAAAACTGAACAGGCAGAAAAGGGATGTGCGCTACACAGCGTGTAATCAGAATAAATGGAAATATTAATAGGATGGAGCTGTAGGCCGGGTCTAGCATTTCCCCGGCTTGTGTTTGCAGAACACTACTCTCACATTCCCCGCTCTTTTCATTTCGACTCGAAACCCGTCTGTAATGCCACAACAGTAAACGTTTCATGCAGGTAGGCATTTCCCCTCCCCATTGACAGCATTCCTGTGTTACAGGCAATAAGACTCCACCTCACCATATACAGAGATATCAGTTCCTATAAGGCTCAGGTGGAGCCCTATTACCTGTAACAGGATGAAGTGAAGTTATAGTGTTGCGAGTCCCCCATGTTGGGCCTTTCAGAAGACACAATGAATTCATCTCATAGTTTCTGCAGAGCAGGAGGGCACAGCATGTGTTTAGTGGAGAGAGACGCCAATATGTGTGGACAAACGTAAGACCTTTTTCAAAGGAAATGAAAAAAAGTTCGATTGCACAATGATGAGAGGGAAGTGAAAACAGGACTGAGGCTAAACAGTGACGGAAATGGATTTGCAAACCTTGTGAACTGAACCTCTAATCAACATCAGCTCATCATGAGCAAGCAAATATTTTCAAGTGTGACCAAGAAACACTGATAGTGGAAACAGCCTTGGTTAGTGCAATGTGTGTGGGGTCTGAAAGTGGAAGTAGATCTTTCCCATGCATTTTCAATACAAGTTAAAAATATACTGGGGTTTATCCCCGACAGAGTATATAGGTGGATCAAATCGCCCCCCTTCTTTTACAAACCTTGAGCCCCTATTTATAACGCTCGTCTTCAAGACACATCACGTATTCTGTGTTGGACCACTTCCTTGAAAGTAAGATAAATCAACCCCATGTTAATTCATATGCACTCTGCTCCTGTTTGAATGTTACGTGTTGTCATAGCGTTTCCCTATTAGTTAAAAGCAGATGTCTGCTAAAATATTAATTTCCATTTATTCAGCAAAAGAAAAATTATTTCACAAGACAGACTGCTGATGCTCAGATTAAGAAAGAGGACGTTTTTTTTTTTTTTTTTTTTTTTTTTTAACACAAATAATAAAAATTGCTACAACAGTCATTTCACCGTCCCAAACCCAAGCGGGTTTTAGTAAAGACCTTTATCCTGTGCTGAAGAATGTCCTTACCAAGTTTTCGCACTACTGGGTAACAGATTATCTACAGCTATGGCCAAAAGTTTTGCATCACCCAATAGAATCAACTAATTTTGCTTCACAAAGTCGAATGAAACCTGCTGAATAATGTTACGTTGATGTATTGAATTACATACCACTCTGTAGTTTTCCATACACTTAAACAAAAAAACTGACACCAATTAAAAAAAATTGACATTTTGAAATCTGACATGAAATACTGTATTACTATTATGGCTTCTGGTAGACTTTCACAATATCTCTTTGCAGTTTCTTTGATTACATGACGTTAAATACAAAATCAAAATTATATTCTAAAATTCTAGGTGATGCAAAACATCATGACATAGCTGTAGAGGGAGGAGTTTATATACTTGAGGTGACAGACAAGCACCTCCCTTCACCCACAGATTATTATACTCTCAATAGCGTGTGTACAGGCACTGGGGCGATGCAACCCTAGCACAGCGCGAGAGAGGGTTTCAAAGCCTTGCTTTAAAAAACTGTGCATGTGCTCCTAAACAAACATCCTATACAACTTCCCTAGAGCCACAAAGAAGAAAAAACACATTTAAACCAGGGGGTTTATAGTGAAAACATAATCTACATATAGTTGCATTTCTATCATTTATTAGGACTGGCTTTTTTGCAGACCCAAGTCTCTCCAGCTAGAAAAAGTTTGAGAATCGTCGATCTAAACATGACGTCCTTTAAATGACTAAATAGGACCTTCTCTGGCATTTAACATGTTTACAGACAGGCATGCAGGCATGCACTGCAGGTATTTATATAGCCCACTGTTTGATTCACTCACTACACCCCACAGTACTGGTGCACCTTGAGCTGTTTTTAAACAGTGTGTAACATCTGTTTGTTCCAGTCTCAAGAGGCAGCATGAAACCATTTGAATACTGTGCACTGTAGCTGGATCGGCCAGTTCAGAGGGATTCTATACATTTAACAAGTCATTATTTTGTGTCTTATATAAATACAGGTTTACAAAAAAAAGGTTCAAGTAACCTGGAGAAGCTGCCTTTACAGTCGTGCAAGTGCAGTTTTAACACACCTCTCTGCCACAATGTCAGTGCGGATAGCTGAAGCAAAGTGCAGCCGGCAAAACCTCTGGACTGCGAGCTCCCAGTGCAGGGGAGTGACCTTTACAGCGTGTGGGGAAAAAGAGGCAGGCAACACAGGCATTACAAGAGGAAACTACATGGCTTGGAAATACTTCCTGTTCTATCAATAGATTCCAGGAGGCAGTTTCACTCTCAGACACAGAGTGCTGCCTCTCGGGGACACGCACACACACACACAGAGGCAGATACACAGAGAGACACACGCGCGCACACACAGAGGCAGATACACAGAGAGACACGCACGCGCACGCACACACACACATAGAGGCAGATACACAGAGAGACACACGCACACACACACAGAGGCAGATACAACGAGAGACACACGCGCACACACACACACAGAGGCAGATACACAGAGAGACACACGCACACACACACAGAGGCAGATACACAGAGAGGCACACACTCACACACACAGAGGCAGATACATAGAGAGACAGACACACACACACACAGACACACACACACCCAGAGACACAGAGACAAGCTGACACACGCAGACACCCCTCGCTACGGCTGCAAACACAACATTAGAGAGAAATACCATCATCATGGAAAATGAGATCACCACGGCCTACAGCCGCATCGTGTCAAAATACATCCATACAGACAGGTGGGCATGAGCGCCCCGCTTCCCACACACTGTAGCATGCCTCTATCATAGATTTCAGTCCCCCCCGCCCCCCCAAGTTGCTTAGAAATGCTTGGGCAGGCTGCTTTAGCGTTTTGGAGGATAGATATTAAGGAAACGTGACTTGAAGGGGCGTCTCCTGCTACTGGTGCTCTGTAACTGCTGCTGAGGGGAAGTCCTGTACAACAGCCCGCTGGATGTGCCCAATGAATTTTGTTGATAGACAGGCAATAAAGAAGCTGCGTGAAACCTCACCTGGGTGTCCTGTGAGCAGAGCTTCTAACCAGGGTTTGAGTGCAGCAGCAACACAGAACAGGGTCTGCTAAACTCAATCGCACAAACAGCTCCACAATGAGAGTGGTGTCTCAGAGTCTTGGGTTAAAGAGTGCCCTCACCAGGTTTTCTGACAATGAGCGGTCCAGAGATGTAAAAGTGGAAGTTTGGTACTACAGGAACCTCCACTAGATCCTTGCCAGCCGATAAAAACGAGGTAAGGTGGGGAACGGCAAAGCAAGCTAGTGTTTACTCCCATGCAACTGCATGGCGTGTGCTGTGCCCAGTGCTGCATCAGGGTTAACTGTGGCTGTTTGTATTCAGTCACTTAGAAATTCACTGGATTATTTTTTTTTTTTTAAACCCTCCTGGGATTTTTACCCTTAATCCCCAAGCGCTCTCCAGCATAACTGAATAACACAGGCCTGCTCAATACAACAGAGATAACGCGGGACATTTGTGCCGCTGTGAAATAGTTTATACAAATATATAATGTACAGTACAATTGTTGTGACACATGAACGACAGCTTTCGCTTTTATCCGGGTGTCTTTTGTAAAACACTTTGTTGTTTTTATTTAGTACAATGTTTGCCAGTGGGAACTAGTGAGGTATATAAAGTAATAAATATCGTGGTAGTTCAATGCCTACGACACGACTGTAACACGCTACAGTGAATGGTGCGTTACCCCCACCCGAGGTAACAAAAATACATATACATACACATTGCCTTTTTATAGGAATACCGCATCTGCGTCTCTCTATAGAAAAACTAATTGGGAAAAGAACGGCGTCACAGCACCCCTCCTCAAACAATAATAATGATAATAATAATAATAATAATAATAATAATAATAATAATAATAATAATAATAATAATAATAATGAGTCATACGCCGCCTAGTTGTATTTAGTATTGTACGGTACTTCATTCATAATACGAACAGGGATTCGGTGGAAGCGTTTATCTTTCATCTGGAGAGGATATGACAGCCCTGTCAATAATAGCCCTAATTCGTTACAGTACGCCGGTCTCGGATTGTTTAAAACCCCTTCTAACAAACCAAGGTCGTGGGATAACCATGAGACCTGACAATCATCTGCGCCTTTTCATTTCAACAGAAAAAAAACCTTCAGCATGAATTCTGGGGGTCTATTCTCCTTCTGCTAAATGGATTACTTACAAGCCGTCTCTGACGATCTTCTAATTAAATACATTTACAACAGCAACAAAAATACACGCTGTGATGTTTTGCTTAGTGCCTAGTTCAGCACCACAGTGCTTTAACGAGTAAACGGAGACTGTAAAGCAAAAAAAAAAACACATACAGGCACCTAAATTTACAGAAGCCCTGCAACCTCTGCCCCTCGCGATGTCAATCGGACTTGTACAAATTGTGCCTTTACCGTCCACTGGATACACTAATTAATAAACCGACTGCCTGACAGGATACACACCATTCTTCATGCCAAGACTGGAAAACGGGCATGAGAAATGCCCCGCGTCTTACCTCGCTTTTGTCTCATTGCATGGCTCCGTCACACCGTGTTAATCCTGACACTGCTTTGATTTCTATCTCCGCAAACGGTAAATCCGTGGGCTAGCCTGTGCTAGTATGCGCGCTTCCCCGCTGCTGTTTGCGTGCACTGATCTGGATAAACGCGCTCACTCGGGGGCGGCTCCACCGCTCCTGATCTGTTTAACAGATGCAGAGTCTCTTAAAGGGGAACGCACTATATTTCTGCGGCGCCGGAACCCTGTCGTTCACACTGGAGGGGGGGGGCGGGGGCGGGGGGAATAAAATTAAATTCTAATAGTGACGCGCGAAGTGCCTTTGTGGTACTGTGGCTGCCCCTTCCGAATCGACTGCGTCTGTCTGCGTCCTGCGCGCACACGCAAATAGGCTAAGTCGCGTCCATCTATCCGTTTTGTACATTGTGTTTGTTCATATCTATTTATAGTCGATTTAGCACTGGTTTCCAAGAACTCTTCAAACAGTTTTTCAAATGTGCTCGCGGAGGCAGACACGAGATAAAATTAAAATATCATTTCAGGTAATTAAAACACCTGCCCTTGCTAAATTCACTCTATACTAATAACTTCCAGGATAAATATAACCGTGTTTGTGTGACACTGCTGTGAATCCTGTACTGACCGCAGGAAATTACAAAGACAGCATACATTTGCTTCTTATTCGTTTCCTTTTATCATAGGTGCAATACATCATACTGGAACCCTATTTTTTTTGTAACATTCGCATCACCAGACTTCTTTGGATGCATCTGTGAGGTGCCATAGCCCTCTTAAAGGATTTCATGACAGCAATTATTTTATTAAACTTTAAAACACCTAGAAGCCAATTGAGTTTATACTGGCTGTATTACTTCGTCGTATACAGATACAGCGCTCCCTCGATAGTCCACGGCCTGGTAATTCGAAACGCTATACTGGCCCCGTAGTGTGCTCTGTGGGTTTGTAGGCGTCTGTGGGTGTGTTTCTAACACACTGCTTTGCTTAAGTATGTAAACAATGCAAGGCTCAGAAGGACAGGGCTAGGGTTGCACAAAGTCAATATCTGTTATGCACTGAATATTGAATAACACAGAATAAGGCTCATTAGTCAGTACTTACTGTACAGAGCCCAGGGTTCATTCAGAGCACTTTTTATTCAAGGCAGCGATATTGCAAAACTAGCATCCCATTATCACATGGGCACTTCCTTTAATTCAGTAAACATTTCCATGCAGACTCTCTACGCTATTTTCTCCAGCAATAAAATGGTATAATATATATATATATATATATATATATATATATATATATATATATATATATATATATATATATATATATATATATATATATATATATATATATATATATATATATAATACATATATATATATTATCATACAGGCCAGTATCGGTTAGAGGTGGTCAGATACCTCACCTCTGCCATACCAGTGGCACAGTTCAAATCCCACCTCTGCCACTGGCTGACTCACTGTGTGACCCTGAGCAAATCACTTAACCTCCTTGTGCTCCATCCTGTGGATGAGATGTTAAATCAATGTCCTATTGTAAGTGACTCTGCATATAATGCACAGTTCACAGCCTACCTCTGTAAAGTGCTTTGTGATGGTGGTCCACTATGAAAGGTGCTATATAAAAATAAAGATATTATATTATTGAATAACGAAGAAAAGGGTCTAAACACCCTCAGATGGCAAGTTGGCTATTCTCTCAATGTAGTTAGAATGTTCTGGGAGGTATATACAAATGAATTGCAGAGCAGGGTGCAGACACTGGTCATGCAAACACAGACATTGCTCCTGCTGTATCAGTGTTAGTAAAGAATTACAACCTCAAAAAAAACACCGACTCTGTCGTGATTGTGGTTTACAGATAGAGATCGGAGGCAGTCTTGGGATTTGCACAAAGAGACTCTTTTTAAGGTAAGCAGTGTTACCCAACCACTAACCACACTGTTTTGATTACTTCATCAAAACGCAGTCTCATATTGAGTCATTGCCTTTTTTTGTATCGCTACAGCACGTGCAGTACCCTCTTACCCAATACAAATGCACAATTCATGAACAATAAAAATAATCTTCTCATGCACAGGAAACAGCATTCTAGAACAGTTCCGATAAACCCAACCCATTCTAGAATTGTGCAGGACATGTATTATTATCATTTATTTTGTATTAGAACCATGATCATGTCTGACATTTACAGGTCTTTAAGTGCAATAACCCTGATCTACTTTGCCAGTTATTGTGTCTTGGCAGAACTGTAGGCTCTTATAGGAACAATAATAAGAAACACAAAGTGACAGAACCACACAGTTAACAGAAACCATTTCTAGCCAACAGTGTTTTCCATTCTCTAAGGAGAGATTCAAGGGTTTACTGTACTTTTGATATTAAACATGTCTTGCTGACAATGTACAATTCTACAAACACATGTTTAAATAGTTTAGCCAGCCCATTTGTGCACCTGTATATACTCTAATCTTCTTCTTCTTCTTCTTCTTATTATTATTATTATTGACAAACCTTATTCACTGACCTGTGACTCATTCCACACAATTTTAATTTTCACATAACCTGTTGAAACATTCTCTTTGTAAACCATGAAAAATATAGATACAGCATCTGTATTTGAAAACAACAAAAGGATTTTAGGATCATCTAAAATATCTGTACAAAATACACTAGCTGTCGAGACCACAACAGTCTCTTCTTCAGCTGGGAAGTGGAACCTGAAGTTGATTAAATACTAATGTGTGGACCAGCTCAGTTCTGTAACTGCGCCTCGTTAGCCCAGCCAGAGTTTTCACACACACACCCCTCTCCTGGCATGTGTCACTGTTAGCAAGGGTGTCTCAGGAGCCCCGACATGAAAGGCTTCCCCTCCCCTCCCCCGCCTATGATAATGGTGTTTCCACTGTGGCCACACAACCCCAGTCACACCCCAGCAATCATGATAACACATCACTGGGAGCAGCCCCAGTAATCGCTGCTTCTTATTCCCCAAGTCCTCCTCCCATCCCTGCCCAAGGAGCAGATGTCACTTGATGTTAAGCATATGGAAGCAGCTTCCAGAACAATGAGCTGGAAACAGCTTTAAGAAACAGAGAGAGCGTGAACACATATCTCCCTGACCCCAGCGCTTTAGGGTTCACAAGGATTAGAGGGGATTAGAGGTGACATGTAGGATACAATAGTTTTACTCCAAATATTTAACTACATGATATTTAACTTATTAAATACAAATCAGTAAAAACAGGCCTCATAGCCTTTAATTGGAAGAACCTTGCAATTTCTACAGTAATCTTTATAGTTATAGTGCAGTGCACTTCAACAGGCCGGGTCCCTCCCTGGATCCTGCTGGACTGGACTGACTGGTACAGTGAATAACACTGACTGGACTGCCCTGCACTGTGAATAACACTGACTGGACTGCCCTGCACTGTGAATAACACTGACTGGACTGCCCTGCACTGTGAATAACACTGACTGGACTGGGATAAGCCACAACTGAGGGTTTGTTAGAGCATTTTACAGCACTGGGTGCAGTATCCAAGGTAAAAGGCTCAAATAAATCCATCAATGCCTTATTCTGGCTGGGTACAGGTTGGTCAAGGCTCGTAATGAATTGTGTTCGGTTAATGCTTTGGAAAGTTCAAACTTCACAAATGAGGTTGCTTTGTAAAGTGGCCTCATATTTCTTTTAGTTTCAATGGGATGGAGGGACACCTGAGTTGTGCATACTGAGACCCTGGGGCAGGATAATACTCTACATGTGTCCGTGTTTCGGGGCCACTGTGCCTCCCTGTCCCATGACTGGCCCCTGTAAACTCCTGTCCCCCCTGTAGATTGAGAAAGCTGCTTGTGAAACTGGATCCCAGCCCCTAATGACCATCCCAGCCGGGGAGATCTATAGTGAACAGAGCCCCAGTCTCACAGCATCGTGTTTATCTGGGTTGTCAAAACATTTAGGCCTCTTGCTATTAAAGGCTGTGCCCGTGTGCTATAAACATACAGACACATGTTTACAGCCTACCTCTGTAAAGCGCTTTGTGATGGTGGTCCACTATGAAAGGCGCAATATAAAAATAAAGATATTGTTATTATAATATTATTATTACGCCCTAGTTACGAGACAGGTTCTACAGGCTACACTTTTTCTGCTGCCCTGGGCCTTAGCTGCTTCAGTGGTGACTCTTGTGGTCTTCTCTGTGACACGACACTGCACACACACACACACACACACACACACACACACACACACTAGTGAAGCAGGCTTCTCTGAGAATTCTCCACCCCCGCGCACTCTCTCACACATTCTTACTTTAAACAATATTCCAAAAATTCCTGCCTAGTGGGGGGATGGGAGGGGTGGGGAGCTGGACAGCTGAGGAGCCCCTAGAAGGAGGAGAAAAAATAAACCAATGAAGACAAAAAAAAACAAAAAAAAAAAACCCCACAACATTTTGGTTGTCAGGACAGACCTTTGATATAACCCTGTCCCATCTTCAAAGGGCAGCTCAATAAAAGCAAAGTCTCTTGAA
>NW_024472215.1:0-75000 GCF_017654505.1 Polyodon spathula | reverse complement strand
AGAGCTCTGGAGGGGCTTCGTTTTTACGAACCTGCCTTGCCAGAGTAATTGCATTGCCCTGGCTCCGCAGTACAAGACTCTAGAGAGTGCTGGGGTTTGGAACCACACGTTTAAAGGCATTGCGCCCCAGAGTTCCTGCTTACTCTCCCTCTTGCTCTTTCAGCAGTGCTGTAGCAGTATTTGAGGGCGGGCTAGGTTTGTAACCATATGTAAAGGCATAGTTTCCACAGAGTCACTGCAGTGCCCCCTGCTGTTCCTGCCATGCAGAAGCAATGCTGAGCCATGGGTGTCTGTTTCCCAGGTTCACAGAGGTGTTTAAGTCTCTGTTTAAGTGCTTAGTTCAGTTTCTATGCTAACAAGAGGCTGGTTAGACTAGGGGTCAAGCTAGTGGTTTATGGGGAGGCATGCATATTTAGCAGATAATAAAGATGCAATTATTTAATGTTTTTCAGTATATTCAAGAGATTTTACATTCAGCCTAATTGGTAACTGCAGCTTCAGAGATAAACTTCTATTGCGATTTGCCTGTAAAAATATTTGTGTGCTTTATGAATGAAGTGGTACATTTCCACAGCTCTTACTGGGGCCCTGGTACCCTGCTTGTGCTTTTTATGTGCTGTACGTTGGATAAGGTAAACCTTTTTTGCTGGAATACTCACATGAGTTTAGGTAATGTTTGTGCTGAAGGAACAGAGAAGACTGATCCTTGTATGCTAGGACTATTCTTTTGAGATTATTATTGTGCCTCAATTTAAATGTGTTGCCCAAATTGCGGATTTCACATTTTCTACTTCTCATTTGACAGCAAGGGGGAGTGGGACACACCTTACTATTCCTTTACTCTTGTGCATGCTTTTAGTCTTACGGGACTGTGGTTACAATATGAACACGTTGCATCTTGCACGACTGTAATCGGGTCATCTCTTCCAGGTTCTGTGATAATGCTGCATATATCTTTTTCATGAACACCGACTGAAGCCTTTTCTGCTTGAGACCCACACAGTGTTTTAAAAGCAATTCAAATCCAATACTCCATAAACAATAAACTAAACAGAATTCCACACAGTTTTGGACAAAGCCAGCGCAAACCCTGATTACAAGTATATGATTTCTAACAGAGTGCTGCCTACCACTTTGTAACTACTTTGAGACTGGCAAAGCATCTTGACACACCCTTGCTAACTGCTTCCATCTTTAATGCTGTACACAAGCCATCAATTTAATGAACTTTTAAGTGCCGAGAAGTTCTTTCCCTAAACATAGACACCATGCTGATTTTAGTGTTGTAAAGGGTTGCACCCCAATACATACACTTTGCCATGCTACCACTGACTACTCTTACTATAAAACCTCACTGGCCCTGTATATTTGCTTTGACCTCAAGACCCTAACAAGACAGAAGGTAGCACTGCAAAACACAAGGCCTTCCACTCCAGTCAGCTCCACAGTACATGAGGGCCATGTACATGAACCAAGCTTGAACAGGTTTGAAATGAATGGAACGGTCTATCATGTTACATGAGCAAATGCACTACATAGTTTCCAGTAGTCCATCAAAATGCTGCCGTGCTCCAACAATGTCTTTTATCAAAATAACGCTTGTTAATAAACATTTTAGCTCATTGCACAGCATGCACAAGTAGCCCAACATCACATGCATTGTGCTAGGTTTTGTATTGTGACCTGCATATTGTATTGTATCTTGGGTGTACAGTTGCACTCTTAAATATAGTCAGAAGTGGCCGCTGGCTTTGTGCTGTTCTACAAAGTTTAAGCCTCCTGGAGCCGTCTGAATTCACTTGTCTCCTATCCCTGCCTCTCTTGTATTACTTCAATGAGTTTGTATTTTTTATTAGCTTAAGAACACTTGAATAATCCAGTTGCTAAGTGCTTTTCTGTTGCTGCATCGTTGACAAGACTAGTGTGAGAGAGAATACAATTAGTGAAAAAGATACACGTCATGCAAGGAAAAAAGGTTACGTCATCTTCTAACAGCGAAGAAACCTGCAGCAGATTCCTGAACTGATCCATTTTGCTTTGTGTCTTCTTGAAATATTAAACTGGAAAAAACACAAAAAACTGTAACATTATTAAATCATATCGAGTTATGAATGCACCATATAATGTTATCATCACTGGCTGCTTAATAATTTTTTCTCTTAAAACAATATAAATGACACAGTCAAAATAATCTTCCGAGTTCATTAATATACATGTATGATAACGACATCTTGTAAATATTACCCAATACTGCCGGCAGTCTATCAGTCTAAAAAAAAGTAACTTGCCCCCTTTTAATCCCTTCCTAACAAACAAAGAAAATGAACATGAAATAAAAATACAGCACCTATAAATAAGCGGAAAACAAAATAACGAAAATAAAATCCTTACATACTGAAATCATCTATTGTAAGAAGTCTTAAAGATATGGCGATAAAATAAACCTAAAATCAGCTACACCGCAGAAGCCATAAATTGATAAACACAGCTTATTAGAAAGGGTGGCAGTTGTGCACTCGTGCACTCTACGTGTGCGCAGGAACGTACAAAAAACCCACAGACTTATAAAATCTCACGCTCTCGCTCTCTCGCTCGCACGCGTGTGCAAATGCACGCTAGCACACACCCAACACTCACACGTACACATAGACAATAGGGAGGGCGTGGGCACCGGCGTACTCAAGGCTTGTGTTTAAGCGGCAGGCATGTTGTGTGTGTTTGTTTGTGCAGATCTTAGAACAGCTACTGAGAAGTGATTTAGATAATATTTGTCCTGATAGGCTGGGGTCCCTTTCCCAAGCAGTAGAGGTGAAATAGTTCATAAGTGTATCGTGGAAATGACACAATAGGAACAGCTACTTGTACTCTGTTCCACGCAGTGACTCTTTAATGATGAATCTATGGGAGATGTATTCAACCACATTATCACTGAAGGTTTGTCCTTTATCATTATTGGCCATTTTATCATGTTACACGTCACAGGTGCACAGCAGTGTATCGTAGCACTTAATACATTTGCACTCAGTTTAGTTGTGAGCGTAACGAATGCTTCTCTGTAGCACGGTGGCTAACATGCCGTTTTGTTTGCTGAACAGCAGCTTCTATAGGAAATTGGCCAATCATTGATCATTTTATACAGACAATCAGAAAAAAAATAACCTGGAAGACGCACTCCTGCCTCCAACCTCACAGATTCTATGTGTCTGTTGAGTCTTAGCAGCATGTATTTGGCAAAGTAATAAGCCCTAAGGTAAGTTTTGCTAAGCTTGGACTGCAATTCTATCTCCTGGTATCGCAGCGTGGAGTGTGGCGCTTACTTTGGGTAAAATTTAGAACTGCTACACTGTCTGCAACATCAGAAAGCAGATTTGGAAACCAATAGGTATTTAATAATGGGTACTCCTTATGAGTGTCTTGCAGTGGAACAATGGGACTGAAGAAAAGGGTAAGACCAACGACACAGATGAACCATTCCACCTCTTTACGTTGGATTGTGTAAAGAACACACACATTTATAAAGTGTGTAATGTCTACGGCTGTGTCTTTTCCGGCATTGCTCGCAGGTCATTTTGCAGGGCAGCCTGTATTTTTTTGTGATGCACACACACAAGCCTAAAAACAAGCCCCCACAGCAGCACTTTTAAACCTGTGCCCCACACCACCCGGGTATGAGGTCTGAACTGCGTGCTTTGTGGTTAGAGGTTAAAAAGCAGGTTTCAAAAAGACGTAGACGCTAATCTTCTTTTGTTTGTTTTTACGCCATGCTTCCTGATTTTGACCTATAATGGAGTGTATTAAACAAACCCCTCACAGGCCCTCCAAAGACCTAGAAGTCAGTTAAAGCTATGAAACGAAATGTGCACTACTCAAGAATTCTATTCCACAAGAGAAAAAAAAAAAAAAACACACTAGATCGGCTACCACAAGTTTTTTTTTTTTTTTTTTCCTGACATTTTTGATATATAATTTTTTTTTTGTTAGAAAATAAGTGAAATTAAACGTGTCTTCTTTTTTTCCTTTCAAAAGTTGAAAACAGCAACCCCCCCCTCCCCCAAAATATCTAGGAATCCAAACTAGTGTGTTTAGAGTCGGCCGACTGTGCAATCTCTTAGTGGCAACCAAACAGCTACAAAATGTCATTTTTTCTTTTTTTTTTTTTGTTGTTCCTGTTCTTATTTTCGTTTTTTTTTCTCAAAAGTCGTTATAGTGTGATGGAACTCCGGAGCCATCAGATGGCTGTTTCAGGAAAAAAAAAATCTGAAGGAGAGGAAGGAGGTGGGGGGCGGGGGGGTGTAGAGACTCCTGTTCCACACCCCTCCCATTCCTTGTTTAATGCTCGGGACTTGCTCTGGAATTGTCTTCTTTAGTTTTTCGTGCTTACATCCGAGCACAAAAAAAGGACCCAAATTACACACACACACACACAAACACACACACACACACACACACACACACACACACACACACACACACGCACAAGGCAAAAGTTGTAACAGTTATTCAGCTTGACAGCGTGAAAATAATTCACTCAGGAGACGGTATTAAAAACACTTTGAGAGGGTTAAATACCTCTGAAAAAAAAATTTAAAAAAGTTTTCGTCCTTTTGAAACTGCGCAGACTCCTGGGTTTTAATGCTCCTTTAAGTCTCTGGTTCTCCTTTTCTTTTTGTTTCTTCTTATATATATTTTTTGCACCATTGGCCTATGGTGTTTGGGCCCTGTGGCCAGCAGGGCTTTAGTAAGTGCTTTTGAGAATAAAACCAGATGAGGTCCAAGTAGAATCCCACCCAGGAATCCAAAATGACCTTTTGCTTTTTCTTCTCTTGAACTGCCGGGCTGCGGCAAAAAAAACAAACAAAAAACCCGCTAACAACCCTAGCGAGCTTCAGAACTCCCACTCGGATGGCTCCTCGCGGCTGGCTGCTTTCTCCAAGCGGTGGATGATGTTGTTCAGGTTGGCTGCTTTCTTCTTGCGCAGGCTGCTGTCCCTAGGATTCCTTGCGGTGGCTGTCGCTGTGTCGGGGAAGCTGAATACGCTCTGGATGGCGCTGCCCTTGTGGCCACTGGTGCCTGGCGCGCTGGAGGCTGAGGTAGTGGCGTCCTGGGAGGTGGGGGAGCGTGCAGGGGTCTCGGGCCCCCCCTCCTCCCTGGGGTCAGCCCCCTCCCCCTCTGAGGCCCCCCCGTACTCCTCCGGACCGAGGGAGCCCCCTGGCCGACCCTCCACTGTGCCGTCGGACTCAGTGCCGTCGCAGCTGTCCCCCTCTCCCCCCGCCTTGCAGCCCCGCGCTGAGGGAGAGCCGCTCTCGCCCCCTGCTGTCTGATTGCCAGCCTGGATCTCCTCAATAAACAGTTCTCTGCGGATCCGGGACCTGCACACAGCAAAGACAAAACAAGCATGTCAGCAACAGACGTCGAATTCAAATTTACAGATAACCAAAAGGTGGACGCATAGCAACAGTATGAACAGAATATTATACAGGGTGATTAGAAAGTAAGTTTACCAAATCAACACACCATATCTCATGTGGTACACTTTCTAATCGTCCTGTAGAATAAGAAGTTTAGTTAAAATTGGACAAGTGGTATTTATGACTGCTTCGACCCATCTACTAATGTATTACAGATATATTTCTATGTAGGTTTTTAACATAAAAATGTATTACACTGAATCAGACTTTCTAAACGCAGCTCTCTACAAAATATTCACAGGTATAAAAGTCAATAAAGAACGATTCGGCCTGCTTGCGATGTGGATGTGTCGTGACCCCCTGAATCCTTTCTGCGAACTCCAGCTTGAGAACCTCTGGCGTGGTGCATCACTCGCGTGCACATTGACTGAACTTCTGTAAGTGTCTCGGCTCAATGACATCCTCACAAGCACCTTGCTGTTTAGTTGGCTAGACTTTTATTGCACTTCATCTTGAGTGAAAGCAACCCTGCCATTACACTTCCACACTTGAAGTAGGTATGTAGACCCCAGCTCCGAGATTGGCAGTGTGAGTCAGGGTGCTAACGCTCTACAGAGTCCCAGCTCCGAGACTGGCAGTGTGAGTCAGGGTGCTAACGCTCTACAGAGTGCCAGCAGCAAGACTGGCAGTGCGAATTAGGGTGCTAACGCTCTACAGAGTCCCAGCTCCGAGACTGGCAGTGTGAGTCAGGGTGCTAACGCTCTACAGAGTCACAGCTCCGAGACTGGCAGTGTGAGTCAGGGTGCTAACGCTCTACAGAGTGCCAGCAGCGAGAATGGCAGTGTGAGTCAGGGTGCTAACGCTCTACAGAGTGCCAGCAGCGAGACTGGCAGTGTGAGTCAGGGTGCTAACGCTCTACAGTCCCAGCTCCGAGACTGGCAGTGTGAGTCAGGGTGCTAACGCTCTACAGTCCCTGCTCACCTGTAGTTGTGGAACCAGTTAATGACGGTGCTGGTCTTGAGGTTGAGTTGGCTCGCAAGCTCCTCGATGGTTTTGGGGGAGGGGTATGGTTTCTGCTGGTAGGCTCGTTTCAGGGCCTCTTTCTCCTCTGGTGCCAGGACCACACGGGGCTTCTTGAGGTGGTGCTGCTGATGCTGGGGACTGGCCCCCTGGCTGTAGTCCAGGCCGGCCAGGTTGCTGTCACTCGGCTGACTGTCACTCACAGAGCTGTGGCGCCGCTTCATGTATGCTGTGGGGACACAAGGGGGCAACACCGAGTTATAATACAATACAAAAACGTACTAGTTTAAAGACATGAAAAGACAGTCAAAGGGCAAGGATCTGTAAGATGGGAATTTTGTGGCACATTTTTAGTGGGTACAATTCTTGTGTATCAAATCCTATGTAGGCCCTCTCTTTATAATTTTTTCTTAATTTGCATTAATTTTTTCAATTACACCAACACCTTTAAACAACTTCAGTTTTCAGTGCATGTAGCATTATGAGCCTACAAAGCCGACACTTGCAAAACATAAGAATGTGACAATAACAAGTTAGTTTTGCAAACATACTCTGCGGTGGTTCCATTAACACACAACTTCCACTGTAAAACATTTGTGGTCTTTTCTCCATTTTGCATCCTCCCTCTTGTAGACCCTGTACAGTAAAACCTGCCTCAGACACCACCTGTCACAAGCGACCACTTGCAGAGGCCACGGATCGTTTTCCTCCTATAATTTAACTGTGAAGAGCGGCCACCTGTCATCTGTGACCAGCGACCACATTTTACTCCCACACTCAACATGAACCGGAACATGAAGTTAAACAAACAGGAACTTGAAAGAAAAATGTGAACGTGTTGAAACGAAAGGTGTACACCACACTACTGTAAATTACAGTTTAAAGCTAAAAGAAGTCAACATGGAAGGGAAAAATAAAAAAAAGCAAACCCAAAGTGTTTCTTACCCTGGAGCAACGTGTTAAACAATACACTACAGAAGCTGCTACCAGGAAAAACACAAATCCAAAACCTGTTCTGGCTGAAGGCAGAAATCCTTGCCGATTATGAGTCAATGTACTGTAGACTTAAACCACACAAATTTTACATAGAACACGCACAAAAAAACTAAGCAAGGACTAGTGGGATGCCTTTAGAAGCACGCGATTAACATCTTACAGGAAACATTGGTAACAGTAGCCTTTCTGTACATTGTAAAAGTGCCCATTTTACAGCTGACCTTTGAAGAGAGACCACCTCTTACAAGCGACCGCTTTTGCTTACTCCTATGAGTGGTCGCCCTTGGCAGGTTTTACTGTATTTTATTACAATTCAGAACACAAAGTGCACCTCAGCTGGAAATTCTTGCAATGAAGAGTACTGGTCAGAGATGGTAGTAAACTTGTAGTGCTGGTAATTCTGCAGATTTCCCCATAGGTTTCCTTGGTTATACTATGCATTTATCAGAGTTTACCTTATCTCTCTGGGATTTATAATACTTCTCTATGCTTTACAATGTTTTCAATGTGCTTTATTATACTTTATCAGGACCATATTGAGATTCTTTATTTCATTCATATTCCTTAAGCAGGCCAATCAAATACAATGCATCATCTGCATGCCCCCTGCAAAGCACACCACTGAGCAGCATCTCTACATTTAAAACAGAGCGTTTCTTCTGCCTGCCAGCAGATGGTGCTCTTCTCTCATTTTTCTGATCAAAACATCAATCGCTCCCTAAACATGCCACAAACAACACACAGCTTTATCACCTGGAGTTGAACAGCTACATTTTATCAGTGAGCTGGAAGTGCACGTGAGTAATTTCTATTGGTTTTCTAGACAGCGGACTTGATTTACACGCTGCATCCCACAAACGTATCCCAAGGGATGGGAGTCAGAAAATGATTAAATAGAGAATACAGAATAACCCTTGATAACGGAATATTGTAACCCTGGATAGAACTGTCCATACATACCAACAATTAAATTAAGCAATCCATCCTAGTGATACTTCAGATAATATCCATTGACTAACACAGTAGGACTATAACTGGGTGGCACATTTGTTCCTGATTCTACCCTTTCAGAAAGAAGGTGGCTGACTGTCAAGACTGGCATCACAGGGAATGCTTGTTAAAATACTCTAGATACAGTATGAAGATGAGGGGCCTTATCTATTTAGGCATTTCACATATTAACCAAGCACTAGCAGCTGTCGTATTCCAACCCACTCAATGAATTGGTACTAACAGGTTTTTATCCACATCAATCTAAAAGGAGTTACAGTATATTCAAATGATGCTTTCCGTCTACCCTCCACACTCTGTATTTCATAAAACAGAATCAATTCCTGTTTTTCAATTCCAATTCCATTTTTAAATCAATTCCAACACATCATTGATCAAAACTGCAATTAGCAGCACTCTGTTAAGATTAGCTTCTCACAGTGGCAACAAATTACTTCAACTGAAGTCACTGTTAGTCTAAATTAAATTGGCTTCAAATGAAAGCAGCTTTAAAATTATTATCTAAAATATCAATTCCAATTCATTGACTTTCAAAGGAGCAGAACTCTTGTTCAGTCAGGAACACAAACTTGGCAGCTTCAGAAGTAAATCTGATGCCGGTCACAGTGTGTCGGGTAAGAATCTAGAGGACTGTCTAGTCCTGGAACGAGTTTTTCATGTTTACATATTCTTTCAAAATTGAAATCTAAAATATTGGAATATTCTTCAATTAAATGAGCTGGAAAACAAAAGTATAACTTGTACTGCAAATCTACGGAGAGTTAAAGAGAGAGCTCCCCATTAAATTACCTATTACCTGCTTCAGACCATGAGTGTTAAAACATTTGACTGAGACAAATAATGAGGTTCAAATTTTTTTTACCCCTACCGATTCATTTCCAGAGATTGCGACAGGCAGACGGATGGACAGAGAGACAGACGGACACAGACAGGCAGCCACAACTGGACAGTGATGCACAGCAACATGACTGACAGAAAGGTAACAAACAGTATGAAACCTGAGCAGGAGTTTCTGAGCTGTGTCACTGCACTGAGTGTTGAGGCAGTGGCCTCCCTCAGTGGGTGGGACAGTGGGCAGGGGGCTGGCCACGCAGGCAGGGCAGGGCAGGGCAGGTCAGGGAGGGGGAGGGTTACCTTTCTTCTCCATGCGCTTCATGTCCATGAGCTTCTCGACGTTGTGCGGGTCACTTAGCCAGAGCTGCATGCGCACAAAGGGCTCCCTCCCCTTCAGGCTCAGCTTGTGCCAGGGCTTGGGTCGGGCCAGGAGGTCCGAGACAGAGCCCTGGGTCAGGCCTAGGATGGTCTCCCCAAACAGCCGCTGCCCTGCAGAACACAAGCACAAAAGGATAGGGGGTGTTAACCCTTCGTTGTGCCCAAACACTTTGCAGCTCAAAAGGGGTTGAGAGTGCCTTGCAGGCCGCAGGGAGGGCCCGTGCCAACGCAGCAGTGGGATGGGTTGCAAGGCTGGCTTTGTGGTGTAATAAACAAAGCCATCGTCCACAACTCAAACACTCATCGTTTCTGAGGTATGGGAGTGACAAAGGCTTAAAACAGCAACACTATCACAAGCCTTTCCTAGACTTTCGTTTCACTTTGATCAGGTGTACTGTCTTCTGTCTGTTCATTTCCGGCATCGCAGGCAATAGGATCCGACCTACAGGTCGATTCAATCAAAATACACAGCAGTGCTTTATGTCCTGTGCTACTTCCCATTTCTATGGTTTGATTCAATGAAACTTCAGGAGGCAGACGCCCATACGCAGCTGTGTCAGCAAGCATGGCAAGACGTTTTAAAGCACACATGGCTACAGAATAGGTAAATACTATGGCTGCTGTATTATTTAATTGAATACCAGCCTTTGTTTCCTAACTGCAGTATAAAAGGCAAGTAAATGGCAATTGCGGGATCCTACTACCTGCAATGTAGGAAAGAAGTGAGCTATAGTGTTAACTTTACCCGTCCGCTTGAACAGGTATTCCTCAGGAAGGTAATAATTTGATACTGATTATATCCAAGCCCAGACAAAACCTATTTGAAGAAAAAAAATGATCACAACAAACAGTTTCTAAACCAGATCAGAAGGTAGCCATTTTTCATATATGACAGCAATGCCTGCTGTATAAAAATGCAGTAACAGTTTGTCCTGGTAGGGACACCATACAGTGCAAACGAAATATTGGCGTAACCACTGTAAACCACAGGGTGGCAGTGTTGTGCACCTCCGTCAGGTTCCAACACAGACTAAACTACACAATCTGATACAAGATCCCACCTTCAGCTCTTTTGAAGTTCTTGTTACAATCGGTTTGTATCGGCAGTTCAACATCTCTGCATGGCCTTACTTCAGCATGCTACTGCTTTAACTGGAGGAGCCCAGAACCAACACAAACGAAACATACTGAACCGCAGACCTGGGGCCAATTACAATTGGGTTTGTGCAATTCGTATTTAATTGTAATTCTACTGTAAATGTAAACTGAACTTCTGCACACCTATGTAATTGTAATCACAATATCACTGATCATTTACAGTTCACTTACGTGTCGATCATTATTCTTGTATTTTCACCCACTTTTGGACGAGCCCATTTGTTGGAGAAATCTAGTATGTTTGTGTGTTTGCATCTGTGATTACTTATTTATATAGAGTAAACATGCGAATATGTGGAGCTGTTGCTGTTTTTAGTGTAATTATAAGTACACCTGTAATTACTGCAGCATACCTGTGACTAATTGTAATTAAACACAACAGCATTGTAACTGGTGGAACACACTTGAAACAAGTGTAATACTAATGCTGCTGTCGAGGTCACGCCCCCCATGGAGAAAACTGTACTAGAAGGCAGTTAAAATGGTCTTTTTTTTTTTTTTTTTTTTTTTTTTAAGTTTCAGACGTTCTCACCACTGGCATGAGTTACACAGCTCCTCTTTTGTAGGCACACAACACTAGCCCTGGAACAGAGGTCTCCACACATGAGGGTCAACCCCAATGAAGAGAAGAACACCTCCCAACAATTGGGTCCTCTTGGGTCTGGAGTGACCCGATACCATCACTGACGTGAAATCCATTTCTTTAAACAATGCCACAACCGTTATCTCTGGTGTCACAACAAGAGATTACATTAGAGAAGCTTTGGAGACACTCCCTAAAGATCACAGCAGCCATGTTTCTTACAGCGATCCTTTTACATACAGAATTACCAACCAGGCCTATTCCAAAAGCATGTACAGTCAGGGTTTATACAAGAAGATGCAAGAGTATTTACAGTGCTTTGTTCCATTGTGAGTGTTCGGGGTCAGCCCTCACCAAGCCCTCTGCTTTTGAAGCAGCATCTCTCCTTGGGCTGCTAAGCACACACACGGGGTGGGGGGGGGGTGGGGGGGGGGGGGTCCTGGGTTAGTAAGAAACACGAGCGAGAGGAATCAAGCAACACAGACCCCCTGCGGCTGCCAGACCAACACAATCGCAACAAAGAAACGCATGCCCCCCTCTCAGATTACTATGTTGTTTCTTTTTTAAAACAAACTCTTTCAAACACAGCTAGGCACATTATCTTCTAATGTATTGAGAGAAATCACTTTCAGAAATACTAACAAAAAACCTAAATTCATAAATTCAATGACAAACGTTTCAACTATAAAATAAGCCAATCACTGTTAAGGATCTGTCAAAATTCCTGTACATCTTATCTTGTGCAGAAATGCCATGCAGTGCACAGAACACAATTCTAAAATTAAAAAAACAACACTTTTATGTTTAATAGTAGCTTCAGAGTACACTCTTAGTTTTTTGTGACTTATAATAGTTAATATGTTGTGTGTGTCGAGTGTCTCTTATTATAACAGAAATCATTTTGCACAGTCCCTCGCTTCATGGTCCTTTTGCCCAAACTGCACCAGATCTCCAATACCAATAATACACTCAACTTTTTAACCTAAACGTACACTGCATTCACCAAACAGCCAACACTGCTGATACTGTCTAAAGACTCTGCATACCTTATCGAAGAGGGACGGAAACAAAAGAGCCACAGCCTGTGTCAAGAGGAATTACGGGTCGCAAATCGTCTACCACATGAGGAAAAAGCAAGAGAATGACTTCTCTTCCGCTGATAAACCTCCCAGCACTTCCAATCTTGAGTCACATCCAAAAAAGGCTAAAGGGAAATGCCAGTGCACTGGGAGCCAGCAGACAGTAAAGGTTTAATTATAGTGAACCACAGATGTGTGGATTATATTACTGGGTGATAATGGACCTGGAATTTTGCAGTGAAGTGCCTTGTTAACAACTGTATGTATTTCATTATCACAGACTGGCTCGATGCAATACTTATGGTGTGTTTCGAACCAACAGGGCACAGCCACTTAAAAAAAAACCTCAACCTTAAAATGTTTATTGGTACTTGCTTAGTCTTTCTTAATCCACATCAACGCATATTATATACAAGAACACAGGCCTCACCGTGCATACAACAAACACTCAAGGTGGAAACTGTGCACTTCAAAATAAAAGTTGATACAATTAACTCTGTTTTCTGTGGAAGTACAGTACAGGCAACGTACAGAGCTCTGGGAATTCATGATAACGGGGGTCCAGAAAGAGGACTGTACTATGCACACATTTTTGTTAATTGATTATCAAAAAACAAGTTTACAATCTTTCTTTTTCTCACTAGTTGCTAGCGAAGTACCCTTATAAAAGCAGGTGAGATGCACAGAGCTGGAGGAGTGCACTCACCCAGGCTGCTGAAAGAGCAGGTGAGATGCACAGAGCTGGAGGAGTGCACTCACCCAGGCTGCTGAAAGAGCAGGTGAGAGGCACAGAGCTGGAGGAGTGCACTCACCCAGGCTGCTGAAAGAGCAGGTGAGAGGCACAGAGCTGGAGGAGTGCACTCACCCAGGCTGTTGAAAGAGCAGGTGAGATGCACAGAGCTGGAGGAGTGCACTCACCCAGGCTGTTGAAAGAGCAGGTGAGATGCACAGAGCTGGAGGAGTGCACTCACCCAGGTTGTTGTCGGTCAGCACCTCTTTGACCTTCTTGGTGATGACATAGGTGTCCAGCTCGGGGGACATGGCCACCATCTCCTGGATGCCGAGTCCGGAGTGTCCAGGGGCGGGCAGTGGCGTGCCAGGCTGGGACTCAGATGGCTCGCTGGGCTCCGGGGCAGGGGGCTGGGGGGCCGTCTCTCCCAGGCTCTTCATGGACTCCCCTCCCGAGCTCAGGGGAGACTCAGGCGCTGGGCTGCAGCTTGCTGATGTCTTGGGAGTGCTCTCTGGAAAAAAGCAGACAAGGGACTAGCGTCAGAGGGGGAATGCAATACTGATTACTGGAACTGTCCCAGAACACAAAGATCTTTCAGTTGTAAAGGACAGAGAATATGATATTTTATGATGAAAATTATTCATTTTAGGGTATTTGATTGCAGGGGATTCAACTGTTTTAAGTTTTGTTTTTACTGCGAATTGGAGATACATTTAAAAAAAACAGAACTATGGTACACTTGATTTACCAATGAGTTAAATAAGCGCTTCACTTGGCTTGCCCCTAAACATTGCCTTAAAAGTGATATAATGATATTGTTAGCACAGAAGCTGCTGCCGCAAGTTACCATCAGCTCTCTGCCAAACTACCCCCATCAGAAAAGCCGGACAGTCTGGTGTCTCTGGTTATATTTCACTGTGCTTCACATTGTCACCTAATGAAAATCTTTCTTAACCAGTTTATTGCTGTATTTTGTCCTTTTATTGTTCTTAATAGACATTTTAATCTATTGCATCAACTTGCTAGGATTGAATTTGCTACAGAATATATTGGAATTGTGTTGCTTCCTACAGAGATTACTTTAACAGCGAACGTGTGTAACTGTACAGTTATTGAGAAAATATTTCTTGGAAAGACACAAGCAAGCGACCTGGGAGCCAAAAGAAAATCAATAAATTCAATGACAATCACATCATTCTGAAGACAATGAGTCGAAACGTTTGTCACTGAATTTATTACATTTCTAAATTCTGTACTATTGAGTGTTTAATCGTCATGGCTAATCCCCGAGAGACAAGCTTGTGACACAGTTTGGGGAAGAGCAGGTCTCTGCACAGAGCTGTATCTCCGATAGCTAGAACTGGACAGGTGACTGCACAATGGAGAGCGGTATTACTGTACATTAAATACTGTACAAGTCTTTGCTTCGATCACATAGACTTACTAATGCACGGCTCTATATAGCAGCTATATAGTATACAGGGTTTAACACACGAGGGCTATTGTTCCCCCATATGAAACAAGACCCACCCCCCTCCCATAACAGAATCCTTTTAAAGGACACAGAAAATAACAACTGATGATCAAAATGATAAATTGCAATATCCGATCACATTCTAAGTTGTTATATAGTGTAAGTTCAGTTTACATTAATCTGTAAAGTGATCAATGCATTTAAAAAAAGTTACCAAATGATTTTCCAATTAAATAAAGCGGTGCTTTAGCTCAGCTCCCTAAAAGTCAAGTGGTTATGTAGATGGAGAGACACAGGCAGAGCTATAGATAGAACACACCGACCTACACAAGAGATCAAGAAACACACCCCCTCAAACAAGCAATGAATCTTCCAGGGTTCAGGTAGGTGCATTAATCTACACATTTTCACAAGCAGACAGATGCATCACCACCTCATAAGTGAATGAGCTGTACGGCTGTTTGCCGAGGTGCTGCAGTCTCGGTGCAGGCTGCCCTGCTGCTTGCGAATGCGGCCCACGGTGAGAGACTGGGCCAGCCCAGCAGAGAGGGGCTCTAGCAGGCCATCCATCTTGCTCAGGCTGCCTGTCAGGGACGGCACAGACTGCTGTGTGGTGGAGCCGGGGAGCCGCGTCCTTTAACCTGCAGCAAGGTCAGGCTGTCTGCTGGGGGAGGGGCTGCTCGATGCTGCTAGCGATCCCCTGCGACTGCTTAATCCAATTCAATAAAAAGAAGCAGGGGACCCTAGTCCAAACCCAAACTCAACGCAGCCCAACAGCATGCAGCTACACTTATAAAAGTTTAATAACATCAGACTGTACCAACATGTATTTTTTTTTCCCAAACGTCCTGTAGTAGAGGTAGATGGACAGTACAACACATCAATTCATTGCCAGTTTAACACAGGAAATGTGAAACGTTATACTGGTAAAATTCCTTGAGGGAAGTTGGGGTTGAAAATCCCCAGAATGGACCACATAAGCTACTCATTACCTTGGAGATGCCCCAGTCTTGCCAGCCAAGTGCCTACTATCAAGCTCTTTACCTTGACTTGTATCAGGGAGATGCAACTTTTACTGTACATAACAGAATACATATTAATGATTATATTTACAAATTAAAATAGCATATTTGCTAAGGCTGGATTTGAATCCACAGCACAGGACTGAAGCATGTCTCTATTAGCCTGAATGCAGACAATCATTTCACAAATGAATTGTCTTTCAACTCTGTCCTCTTCCAAGGGCCCTGTATTTGCTCAGGCTCACAGGGTGCACTGTAGTCCTGAGGACTCGCTCTCTGTGCTTCACCTCTCTGTATGCAGGCTGGCTGCAGCTTTCAAGTGAGCAGTCCGGGCTGCTGTCACTTGCGATCATCTCCCGCTGTGTTAATGGAAACAGCTGGGAGGGGGCCAGTCAGTTTGTATCTGCAGCAGGAGGGATTCCCGGCTGGTGACATTTTTGCTGCCGGCGAGGCGAGAGGCGCGAGGGCTGGAGCTGAAATGACAGGTTGCCCTCTGACACCGTGCCTGCCAACCACCCACAACACAACCGCTTGGGGGTGAAAAAAAAACAAAAAAAAAACATGAATGCTACTGGTTATACTGGGAGCAAAAAATATACTGCAGTGGTATCCATCCATCCTGTATTGAAGTCAGCACTACTGTACGTTACTTGCTGAAAAATACTGCTCTGTATTTGTTTAAAGAGGAATTACCTTTATGAATTACTCTCTTCCCTTTATTATTTTATACCATACAGCTGAATGTCTATTAATAATACTTAAGACTGAGCAAAAATGTTGACTTTTCACCAATAACCTGGCATGATAGTGTTGATGCAACACCTGTTTTACTGTGTGAAACTCAGACACTTGCACCATTCTATGCACCAAGAAGTGCAATAATTACAAGACAGGTCACAAATATAATCTGATTCAGAACAGTACTGATTAAAAACCAAAAAGAATATACGAACTGCATTCTATATAATGTGTTGAGTTACTTTAGATGTCAATAAGGTACATTTATAAGAGTCTAAGAGGAACAACACACGAGCGTTGCACAAGTTTGTGGATTTTCACACTGAGAAAGCACTGATTCAGTTTCTGGTGTTTACAAAGCAAACTGTAAATCTGTTACCCTAAAGAGATCCAAAATGAGTTAAAAGCCTAGTTTCAAAGCTTCTGCGCAGTGACACCTCTTATAGGAAATCCTCCCCATAGGAATGCAATTACAAAGTGCTTTCCATGCCAGCTCACAACAGCACGGTCCAGATGCTTCCACTAAAGTGCTGTGCATCTAATCCCTTCCCCTGGCCCTGCATTTTATGCATGATCAATCCAACGCACGTGCTCAGTACAGGCGAACATACTGAAACAATGTCAGAAAGCAGGGGAACGCGTTTGTAGGTTAGAAAAATCGTACAGCACGCTACCTACACTTTACAAAACACAAATATTCTTACACTCCCTCTAAGAAAAACACTGCTGAATAGGAAAACTAAGACTGACCTCTTGTTTGTGTGTTTTTGTTGAAGGAATGCGCTGGTTACCTTGGGGCACAATACCTCAGATCTCGCCCGCTACTGCTGGCATTCAAGAGAAACCACTAAAGCAGACCGATGAGGGGGCAGGAAGTCTCATCACACTTTTAACAAACTACCTGCAGCGGTTTTCAATCACGTCAAGACCTAAGGGAGAGGCTGCTTTGGTTTATTTAATCACAGCATCTCAATCCTGAAATGATGAGTTAGTGACATCCATTCATCCTGCCAAGAATAAAAAATATATATATTGTAAGGGTCAGTACTGTGCAAAAATAAAATGACCTTCTTGCAAAATCTTAAGACAAAGCCATTATTACAACTGGAGGAAGGCTGATTCGCTAGCTTTCTCATGCCTTCGCAAAAATCTGGATTCAAGTCCGGCTGAAGCCTCAAGTCAATTGCGTTTTGATCTTTAAACCCAGGACTAAATGGACATTAGGGTAACTCATCACAAAACACTGCGCGATAGGACGCTTGTCATGGTATCAGCCTACTGCAGCTTACAAAGAAGTCCACATCACAACAATGGCATACATTTAGTGCAATTGGCTAGTCTCTGCTTGAGAGAAGCCCAGGACTGAATGGCAGGCAGAGGGTGATCAGGTCAGGATTGAGGTGCTTTTTGTCTTCGTGGCAGAAGGGAACTTAAGAGCACAGCACTGTCATTACTGTGAACTCAGCTATCATTGAATGTGAAGGTAATGGCACGGACACCTCAATCCTAACCTGAACTCCCCCCTCCTGCAATTCAGTCCTGAGCCTCTATTAGACAGAGATCGACAACTGCAGTTTTGTCATCTGGGTTCTTTGAAGCTCCAACTTAAGTGATCAGAGTAACTAGATTCAAACCCATATATAAAAGTGAACAAGTTTGCTGTGCCAGCCAGCAGCCCCCTCAAAACAACGTTCAATAGAAAATGAACACCACCAAACTGACATGGAAACAAAATGTTGCTGAAACCAGCCCAGTGTGTTCCCTGTTTACCAAATGAATGGAAAACATGTTAATTCATTACTGCAAATGAGATAATCCATCAAAACCATTCAAATCCTGCCTACTTTTTACTTAAAACACATTTGGCCAGCTCCCAGTTTCCTCATCCATGGTACCCTTTTAAAAGGCACTTGAATTGTTAGCAGAGCTATCTATTAAGAGCAGTGAATTAAACCCATCACAAGAACATAATGTCCTTTTAAATTCTTGCCAGACTGTATTAGGCAAGCTGACATTGATTTTTTATTTTTTTTTAAGCTACAGATTTTAAAAGCTATTAATTCAAATCCTTAAAAAAAAAAAAAAACATAATCTATATATATATATTGCTTTTCCTAATTTGTGATAAAAATTACAGAGAAAGGGTACTTAATGTAGGACAGGCAGTAAAAGCAATTCATCATGCTCCCGCTCCACTGCTTGCGTTATGGGCCGGCTCCTTTTCAGCATTCATCATGTAATCAGCCGATTATTTGCATATTAATCAGGCAGTGGAGCGCGAGGGAAGAGCGTTGCGGCCAAATGCTGCGCTGTCTCGGGAGGAGAGCTCAGTAATTATCATACATCAGCGTTATGATGGGGTAATTGATTACAACATCTCCACGAAGCCCCAGGGATGCCCCACGCTCACCCAGCCCCCTGCTCCCTACTCTGCTGTGTGCATTTGCATAGGAGCACTCAGCCTCCTTCATTAGTCCTCTCCTTACCTCTCCTGCTGTACAGGCCTAGCTCGCACTGCTCCTCCCCAAACACAGCTAGCTTTTCTTTCATCCTGTCTCCAGCTGAACAGAACCAGCTATAGCATTCCTGCATTTCTCTTTCTCTCAATCTTCATCCATAACTATTAAAATGCTAAACAGTGCTAAATTTGTAACTAAAAGAAACCTAATAAATTCAATGACAAGCATTAGTCCTAATGCAAAAACCCTTATGTGCTGATTGTGCCTATGCGTCTGTCACACTCTACACGGTGAACACGAGAACTGCCTTGATTTTGAACCAATCTTCACCAAACTTTAAATCATACACTCCTAGTCTCTTTTCGGATTGCATTTCGCTAGAATACAATACACTCTCGATTTTATTGCAGTTATGAGGACCCTCTGAAAGCGCTGGCACTGGTTTTGATAAAGAGTGGGTCAGAACATCAGAAGCACTATCTGCCTGAACTGAACAGGGTAGTGAACTGCGTCCCAGCTGAAACAATCCAGGGCTGTAATTAGGGTGGCCACGTGGATCCTGGTTCCCTGGGACTGCGTGGGACCGTTCAGTTTCTTTAACTCTAATCATAGTTTGTTTCGAACAGTTGTCCTTTTGTAATGCTTTAATCTGTACTGCAGTCTAGTGAGCGAGCGCTGTAGTAAACACCGATACAAAGCGTAGAGGCTAGCTGTAAATCTTATGTACACTGGGAAATGTTTAAAACAAATATTTAACCCTTTGCGGTCCTATGTCGGACCAGGTCTGACATTACAATTTTTCCTTTCCGGTCCGATGCCAGACCCTGTCCGACATCATCAAAAAGACGTCAAGCATGGGTCTCTAGACGTTTTTTCTCTGGAAAAAGCAGAGAAAAACCACTGAATGGCCCAGTGAGACCGACAGATGCCGAAAAAACCAAACAAGACAGCTGCTTCCGCATCCAGCGCTCAAAGAATATCACAGACATCTGCAGAGCTTTTTGAGATGTTATAGTAATAAAATAATGACTTGGATCGCATTACTGAGGAGTTTGGTGATAAAACGAGTGATCAGGAGATGATTTATCAGTATGCACGACTATGAAGAGGTATGTGATAAATACAGTGAACAAGGGCTGGGGCTCGGCTGGAGATGCGGTACTGAGTGTCCTGTTGATATGCAGTGGCCTTTTAAACCTGTTTAACTGTGAATAAAATTACTTTTAAACAGCGCGTGTAAAATAAACAGTGCGTGTGAAAATAAATTGGACCTGACGCGCCTGACAAGCGCTGAATAAATGGACCGCAAAGGGTCAATTCCTGGTTTAGTAACTAGACTGGGTGTTTGAGCACTATGGTTAGAAAACAATGCTTTAAGAATTACATACAGCAGAATGTACAGTATTGCGATGTTAATAACCTGAAAAAAGACGATCCTGATTCTTTTGAGATAATTCACACATCATAGGTAACTCAACTGTAGAAATTTTAATTTGTTTCCAACTTTTGCTCAAGATTGCTCACTAAGAGAAAGAAAATGTTTCCTTTAAACATTGCAGTGTATCCAGATCATTTAACAATACTGGTGCTCTGACTGAAATGAATGGTGTATTGTGGGAACCAAAATAACGTTAACATCATGTTTCATCACAATTAGAGAAGCGGTTTTCTATATATAAGGTGAATGTAAAATGTGATACTCCTATGTACGACCGCCTGCACTATATCATGAACTCCGTGGATTTCATACCTGGGGGGGATTAAAAAAAAAAAGTGGTAACGTTTATTCAGTGATTAAACAAAAGGCTTTATTTGACAGGAACTGTGCTCTGCGTGTGTAAACTGGACTGCACTGGACTGTATCACTTCAATGCTCAGCAGCTTCCCCACACTGCAGAACAATAGGGCACTTCCACAAGCGCGACTGCCCTTTGAAGCACATGACACGTGCTCAAAAACCCAGGATTTATTTTTAGCCGAGGCGACTCGTTCCCTGTTCCCATAAGGCAGTGACAATTAATGCGGGATTGCGATACTGAACTAGGCAGAACTTGCACTTGTGCAGCAATCCCTATATCCTACTGCAATGGAAAGGGCTTCAGTGTTGAACCATCCGGCTGCATGTTAAAGGAAAGCTACAGCGCTACGCCCCCTGGTGTCTCATGGGTGAAATTACAACGCTACACCGTTCAAATTGTTTAAAGATTAACTGCTTTATAATGTATTTATTTTTAAATGACAACACACAGCTTGTCTTCCATTAAAATGTTTCACATTAAAGTTTGCTTGGTGGAAACATATATAAGTGATTTTCTACTGTACAGAATTCTGCTGGAATAAGCGGAATTGATAAACAGCAGCACATAATGAAGAAACATATGGTATCGTTGAAAGCGTTGAAAGATTATCTTAAGAAGAATATAATGTGATATTCACAACCTAAACAATAATGTTATAAACTATAAATGAACCTTTTTAACTAGTAAAGTATCAGTAGAAATGGGTAAACAACAATGTGAAAGAGAAACTCCTTATGGACCTATAGTTGCACTGCCCCTCTATAAACTCTGTTCACAGTTGGGTAGAACTTCCACAAGAACAGTGAAAGCAGAACACTTCAGTAACACCAGCTGTATCAAATATGAAGAACAATGCAGTACCATGAAGCCCCCTCTAACGCAGCGGCAGGCCTCCCTCCTTCCCCTTGTGTTGTGTTACTGGGACGGTACGGGGTCTGATTGGGTGGTTTTGTTCCTGGTGAGGCGGCTGCTCTCTGCAGCAAGGCAGTGATGAATGGTGCTGGGATTGCTAGACAAACAGACAGGCAGCCCAGACTCCCCGGGGACTAGGAGACACACAGCTGGAGAAACCTACTCCGGATAGAGGCAGAGCAGCAGCAGCTCAATTGCATTTTGGGAGCGGAGATTAAACTAAACTCAACGGCCGTGATTGTAAGCTTTTATCCATCCCTGGTCTGTGTCTTATAATAAACGGATTGAGAAAGGCAATACGGGGGGCTACTGGAAAGATACCTCCACCGCATCACTACACAGTCCCAGTGCATAGAGAACAAACTGCTACACTATTAGCTATAATCAATGTGTTAAATAACTACATTAAAACAGACGACAAACAGCAGTAAGTCAGTAATACATAGTGTTTATCCTCCGCCATGGCTGTAAATAATCACACGTCTGCCTCCATCGTATTGCCAGGTTCTGACGTACTCAGTAACTTGCAATAAATAACATCCTTATCATTACAATTGAATTGAGCGATTCTTAAAAACCAGATACAGACGTGTGAAAATGGAAATGTGACATACATTTTTCCCCACTATCTGGCACATGGAACAACAACATGGGACCCTTTTTCTAATCCAGGGTAAAGAAATACATATCGCAGCTTCCACAGCAGCAGCTCATGTTTGGTTTATGGTGGCAAATCAGTTGCATTTGGTAGTTTTGCAACATATTTTCTTTGCCTGTTTACAGACTCGGTACGGCAGTAAAAATGTCAGAGGAAAATTCGCTTCCAATCGTCTTTCAAAACACTCAACACGGAAGTGAACTGTCATTGACTGGGGGTCAATTAAAGCTTTTCTTGTTTTGAAACCAAACATATTAATAAATAGGTATGTTTTGATTTATTTAATCCCTGCAGACAAATTCTACTTGAAGGCATTTACTCTGAAAATACAAGTATCAGCACACCCCTATTAACTAGTAAAACATAAATCAGACTCAGACGTTGACCTGATGGGGCCTGTGAGTATTCTCGAGTCGTTTCTGGCTGCTGTTTTCTTTGTGTTTATTCTGCTGCTCTTACCTTGCGGCTGGCCCTGCAGGGGGAGCACATTCTGGCCAAGCTCCCCATTGAGCCACAGCTGCATGCGGATGAAGGGCTCCCGACCTTTCTGGGTCAGCTTGCTCCAGGGCTTGGGCCGGGACAGCATATCACTCACACTCCCCTGAGACAGACCCAGAACCTGCAAGGGGAGAGGAGACACCGTCAGCACAAACACACACAGCTTTCCAGCATGCTTGCTCGCTACATGCTAATCTTCTGAAAATACACGCTTGAAATTCAGAGATCTGGACCTCTCTACACTCATGGAGCAAAGAGGATACTTTGGGCAGATTCAATCAAGCCCATGCAACCAATTTACAACCAATAAGATAAGAACACATCATCAGCAAGGCCTAAGTGTAAAGAGTTTGGTGGTCTCAAATTAGCCCTCAGTGGAATCCACATGAACAAAGCAAGCACACAAACCATTGTGCTGTAAGACAAAGAAAACATTTCAGCCACGTCGTCATGTTCAACCTCTACTGAACCAAGTGCTCTCTGTGTAAGACCTTCCCAGGGTTAGAAACTCTCAGTAGCTCTGCTAGTGTTGAGTTTCCAGCCCTGCACTCCCCCTTGCTGTCCAGTCACTCTGTGGTGAGCACGGGCCCTGACCTTTTCTCCGAAGATGCGCTGGCAGATGCCGTTCTTGGCCAACTTGTCCTTGACCTGCCTGGTGAGCTCCAGCGTGTCCACCTCCTGGTACATGTAGAACTCGTACTGCTCAGGGGTGAGCGGGGGCACGGCCGGCTTGGCAGGCTTGCCGAGGGGCAGCAGCGGGGAGGAGGGCAGGGGGCTGCTCTGGGGGGTCTCGCTGCGGCTGGCTCCCTGCATGCTCAGCTCTGAGCCCTGGGAGTAGGGAGACTCGGCGCTGGGCCAGTCCTTCCAGTAGTCTGAAGAGGAGGAGGGGGCGGTCGAGGACCCTGCCAGCCGGGGGGGCTTCTAACAACAACAGGAACAGGAACACAAGACAGGCAACCAGTCAGCAACCACGCTTTCCAAAGGGGGATTTATCACTGAAGGGATCGCATTACGAATTTTTCATCTTTTACCTGTTCAATGTCCTATAACGCGTGTTCCCGGCAAATGTCCTCTTTTTCAACAGCAGGTCCGCTTCTAAGAAGACTTCTTAAAGCAATTTTTTTTAAACAATTATTTTTTTCATTTTCCAATTTTTCTCCTAATTTGGAATGTCCAGTTATTATTCGACCTGGCTCACCGCCAAAACGAGTGCCCTTAGCAGCTCGCTTTTTTCGCTCTGCAAGCCTGCCGTGCAGCCATATTCTGAACTTGCAGCGTCGGAGAATCGCACAGTTCTGAATTACGTACAGGCCGGCCCGCAGGCGCCCGGCCAGCCACAGGGGTCGCTGGTGTGCGGTGAACCAAGGATTCCCCAGCCGACCTAACCCCTTTCCCGCCCGGGCAGCGCTTCGCCAATTGTGTGCCGCTCCCTGGGAACTCCCGTCCACGATCAGCAGTGGCATAGCTTGGATTCGAACCGGTGATCTCCAAGCTATAGGGCGCATCCTGCACAGTAGAGTGCCTTTATCAGATGCGCCACTCGGGAGCCCTTTCCTTAAAACAATTTTGCAGAGAATTTTTTCATTTACAAATTCACTGTTGCTACAATTGCAGAGGGGCAAAAATTACAGTTGCACATTACCAATGGTCATTTCTTAAACCACTTTTTAAGAGTCTTTTCAGAGGCGTTCCTGTGGCTGAAAGAGTTGTGTTAATGTATACGCTAACTAAAATAACACATTGTACTTTAAAAGCATATTACCTAATACAATAGTTGGTCCTCATTCCTACAATTTATGATGTCTCCTTATGAGTTTTGTGAAAACCTCAGAAGTTTACATTACAGTATATGCCCATTTTTGTTTATTTAAAACTATGAAATGAATTATACTGGGATTGTCTTTCAGTAAAGTCACCTGGTGCTGACAGATCGGCCAGGGTTCAACCGACACTCAGTCAGGGCCAGCAGACAAAGGTCTTGGTTACCTGCCTTCACCACTGAAGCACATATTCATTTTACTCGGTCTGTTAGACTGGATAAATAAAAGAGATCTTCAAGATTTATTACGGTTTTGATTAATTGTGAACTCTTTCTGAAGTGTAACATTCTGCCATTAATCTATAGAATGTGTCACTGCGCAATGTGCAAGGAGTATAAGGATCTGCAGACGTGCTTAATAACCTTGTTATCTACATGCGCCACAATGACGGGCACATGATTCGAGACAAATAATAAAGATTACAGTTCTCGAAAAAGCATTTGTTTCATCTTGTCAGTACTGTAGCAGCTAGTGAACTATCCCCTGCAAATGAACTCTATTCTTTTCATTTATAAAGTTTGTTTGAAATAATCCGACTTCCATCATCTGGGGCTACTGCCTATAATACTGTTGGCTTTTCATTTCTGTAATGAATTTTGGAGTTTACAAAATAGTCCACACAACAGGGATAGAACATAAAGCATAAGCATTTCCCTACATTGCCCTAAAAAGAAGTGCTTGATTTTCATTTTGTGAAGTGGATTGCTCAAGCTACCGTCTACCGAGGGCTAAGTTTAGACCACCAGACCCATTACACAGTACTTGAATTGAAACCTCCAGAGATAGAGGCTAGTCCACTAACCCACTGCCCCTCCCGGATATCTCAAGTCCAGCTCATACCTCTTTGCTTTCCTCCTGTTGGCGGCTCTCGTCTCCAGTAGGGGGTGCGCTCCGCCTCTCGGAGTGCATGGTGCTCCACCACTGGTCCCTCCAGGAGCCCCCACGCCCGCTCTCTGCATTCTTGCCTTGCTTAGGGCCTCCGTCGGTGATGCCATGTAGCTCTGCGATGGACGACTCTGCGTTCTCTTTCTTGATGGAGCCTCCGGAGTGGAAGTCCAGGATGGAGGAGGAGCCAGGGCCCTTTTTCAGGGACAAGGCCAGCGGGGAGAAGGTGGGGACAGCCGTCAGGGAGGCAGAGGTCAGCAGCTTGGGAGACAGCAGTGATAGGTCGGCTTGGGAGATGGGCGTGGCTTTGAGGACAGGCTCTAAAGCAGCCTGCTGGGCCTCCATCTCACGCCGGGCCTGCTCCAGGATTGAGCGGATAGCCTCGTCAGAGCTGCCGATGCTGCCCCCTGATACACTGCTGGAGGGGGGAGGAGGCTGGGAGGGCTCCACTGCAGACACAGGTACAGAGTTATTAAAGAGGTGAACTGAACACATAAACTGAACCATTTACTGGTATTAACTAAATGGTTACCATATACTTCTGCAATTGTGAGGCTGGAACTCCACACATTAGCAGCATGTTTTAGCACATTTATTTTCCTGATCATATACTTTGACTGTACTGTACAGTGTCGCTTTAGCATGATTAATGTACCTGCATCTTGACGTTCACAGTATGCAATAAAACCCTGCAGATGTAGAGTAACATGACAGAGAATCTGCATGAGAAAAATAAGGAAACTATCTTCAAAACAAAACTGAAAGAACAGTGCAGATCACAGCTACTTTCATTAACCATTACACCTGGTTATAAAAATGTGATCAGACTGGACTGTTTTGAAGTTCTACGGGAGCTTTAATTTTTCCCTATTTTTACAGAAGGTGTATCAAAAATCACAGATTTTCACCCACAATTTTGAAACTTACTGCAACATGGGCACAATTGGCTTATGTGGTCTTCCCATGTCTTGAGAAATCAATTAATGCTGTAACCCTTAAACTCTGTTAACTCCACAGAGTTGAAAGATCACAATTATCTTACTATCTGATAATCACTGCCAACACACAAAAAAGGGTAAGGGAGCAGCTTTTAAATGCTATTTATAGCTAAATCTACTTTAAATGCAGTAGAATCCCAGGAAAGAACGGCAAAAACGCAAAACTATTCTGTGTACAGCAGTGGCCTTCCATTTGTGCCAGGGCATGGCTGCACTGCACAGGGAACTCTTTCACAGGCTGATTGTCTCACCTGTTTTCTGCACCTGCAGCTCCCTCTTGGCTTGCTCCAGGATGGACTTGATGGCCTCGTCAGACCCGCTCTCCGAGGTTCGGATCCGGGTTGTAATGTTCCCTGCAAGGGCAGAGACCAGAGAGTGAGGCCACAGGAGAAGGAGAGAGGCTTTACCACTCCAGCACAGGCTAAACAACCCAGTGAACACAAGTCAACCCTAAACCAGCCCTGCAGTCCAGCACGACAGAGGGGAAGAACCGCACTCCACACTCAGGATGTGCAATACAACCCATGATACTTTAATAAGGGTTTATTGTAATGATCGAAATACTTTTAACTCTGTATCAGTCCAGCTCCCGTTTCCCCACTGACACCCTTATCAGCAATTAAAAGAGACAGTGGAAGGAGGTGCGCAAAAGAACTAAAAGATTAAAGATGGTAGTATTAAAACCCATTTATATAATTAAAATATAACTTTCTTTTTTTTTTTTTTTTTAAATCCTACACACCTGTGTAATATATTATGCATACCCATATTCTCTGCCTCTTTTATAGATTTTGCAAAACCTGAAAACTAGACAGCATATATTTTAATGATGGACAAAAACTGTTGTACTGTGTAGTATACTGAATGCCACAATTTTTTTTATAGTTGGAAACGCTAAAAGAAACTCAATTTGACGAAAAGCACTTTGACTAGAACTCTTTCTCAATGTCTTCACTGTTTTTTTAGACACAGGAGTCAGGGAGGCTACAGTAACCAGAGGGTGAGTATGTCCTAATCCCCTCACACCTCCTGAATCTTACGCTCCCACAGCTGCTGCTAATATTCTACCCATAGCACACTTTGAAGAGAGTGCGTGTTTATGGTGGAGATACACGTGGTTCCGAGAGGGGGAGCCTCATTTGAAAGAACGAACAAAGCCAGACTAAACCTCGCCTTTCCCGCTTATCATGCAGATCTGAACTGGGAGACTTTACAATGCATTCTGACTGGACACAGTGAACCAGAAGAGTCTGATATTGAACAAGGTTTTATCCTGGTTACTTATTACACGGAAGTGACTATCACAATGGCTCACTGCACTGGTACAATCGTTTGATCTGGGTATTTTAAACAGACCTTTGCAGACTTTAAATTGTATTTTTTTGTATCAGCTTTCCAACCTGTATTAAACACCTGAACTAAGTGGTCATCTTCTCACACCAGCTAGTAAACCCAAGACAGACATTTGCAAGTAAATGGCACCTGTCTACAGCAACCACAAATACTCAGCCCCTTTTGCAGACCAGTTAGTTCAGATTTCACTGTATTTTCACATCAGGAACTGGGGATTTCTTTAGTTTTTTTCCCCGGCTGACCTGACCCCCTCCTCTTTTCTGAAATACTCACGTCGCTGTTTTTTTTTTTTTTTTTTTTTTTTTTTTTTTACCAGATTCCAGGCCAGAATGAGAAACGTGTGCAAAGCTAAGACAACCACACACAAGTATAGTTTATCACACTCCAATCACCAGAGAACAGACCTGGCCGCGACGTACCTTCCGAGCCATTTCTTCTTTTCGGTAGCTCTTGAAATACTCTGTTCAGGTTCTGGCCTGGATTCTCTGTTGAAAAACAAGCGGCGACAGATAGAAGATGAGTCAGGGGCTGGACTTCCCAATGGAACTGGGGAGGGGGTTAGAATCAGGGGAGTGGAACTGAACTAAACTGATCTCGACAATACGAGCCTACGGCAATTCTGTACTGGCAGCCTCTTAACAGCCAGTAACACACAGCACAGACTTCCCACCCCCCTCTAACTACTGGTGCCAATATGCAGTCCCTTTGGTTTTACTGTATACATCTGACATGTTTAGAAACTGCCTGAAAAAAGGGATCAGCCACTTAGAGGCAATATCTACAAAAGGGCTAAGTTACAACTGAGTTTAAATTGACCCATTTTAAGGAACCTCTTCAATGAAATTTAAAACAAGGGCCAATTTAGCCCAAGCTTGGCCCCACTGTAGATACTGACTCTTTTATATGGCTGATCCTTTCTTCCAGGTGTCTCCATCCATTCTAACCAGACTACAGTAAATACTGCTGCTCTACTTGAGTTTTACCTGCCCTCCTGAGTGGAATGTTTTATGGGTTTAAACCTCATTTTAACTAATGATGTTATGAACAATCCCTTCTATGTTACAGCTATTATAAAGAATATGTTCTTGATCAATGGGCTAGTGATTTTGGCTCGCTCTTTTAAAGAACTACAGCTTGCTCCAGACGTCTTTTACTGTGCTACTTAGACTAAACGCCTGTGTGCTTAGTCTTGTACACCTGTGGCACTATTGCTAGCTATTACTGTAACAGTACTGACACAGAGCTGTTCCTGACCAACTGATGTATTACTCTGCATTCCATTGTATATTACTTGCTGACTATACCGCAAATCCTCATCAGTTCTGTAGCGAGATTGTACTTTATTTTGACTGCTTATTTTTTGTCAGTTTCGCTTCTGGTAAGTTTCTACGCGATGTCTAATACAATGATGTTTCTGCAGCGAATGTTTTCTACTGTGCAGCTGTGTCTTTTAAGAGTTTTCAGTTTGTGGTTTCTATTTAGGCTTCAATAGAGCCTCTAAGAAGTGTGCTGTTACACTGTTTTAGTATCTAACGGTCCCTCTGCAAACAAAGGAAGGGTCTTGCACTTGTGTAACAGCCTCCCTCTGCTCCGTGCTGGTTAAGCAGAGAAAGCAAAGCTTTTAAAACACTGTAATGCATGTTTTCGGCGGCTCCCTCGAATCATGCTGACAGTGTATTTCCCACACACTCTTTGTTGTGTCAGAGAAATACACCCTCAACATGAACAGACGTGGCCACTGAGGACTTATAATACACTGTGCTGGAGAGATTACTGATAATACTGCACAACAACTGGGGAGCGAGTGAATGGGGACTAAAGCTACACAAAGGTGGGGGCATTTCTTTAAAAGGGGTGTAAGTCCCACTTTTCAGTTTGGATAGAGCTCATTCTCCCTATACAGGCATTGCAAGCCTTTTAAAAGCTGAACAACTGAATTCCAAACAGCAGACACGAACATGGAGGCTAAGAACACACGCTCCAGAGCTCTGCTCTGCAGAACTGTGCCACACAGTTTGCCAGGGGCAGCATTTTTCTTCGCTGCCAACTTCAGTAACATCTTGTTCCCTGGTTATAATTGCGAGAGACTCCTGTTAGTAACTACTGTTAAGCACAATTCATGCTGATACATGTCATGTTGGCATTTACAGATTACTGATATAATTATGTACACGGCTTTATTGTACGGACTGGCCATTACAACTGGCTCATGACAAACTTGAGCCAAACTGGGACACCAACTGGGAAAAATACTGGGATCTCTACAGTAAAATACTAGACAACAAAACAAGATTAGAATTAGAAAAGGGGATTCCGTAGTCCACTGCAATTAACATTGTTGTAATGTTAAAACAATTTGGCAGTGAAGCAGGTATTTTGTTTTAACCAGACAATACAAACTTAACTGAGAGAATCACGGCACACAGCTGTGTACCAAACATTAAGACAACAGCTCTTACTTGTACAATACCCACAATCTAATGTGACCTAGAGAATCACAGAATGCAGTACCAAGCATCAAGCCACAATTTCAAAGCGTTTTATCATCCAGAAACCAGAAAACCACACACCCTTAGATTTGTACATAACACTGAAGTATACCACCTATACTTCCTGTGCAGCAGGTATGAAGACCCCACCTGAAGCTAACTTAGCCAAGTGAAGTGAAAATAAATCTTGCACTGAACAATATGCAGCAAAACGATAAGGTACTTGTGAGCAGTGAAGAAAATTATTTTTAAATGTTTGGTTATTCCCCTTTAAAAGTTACTAATATCACTGCTCCCCACTGTTTCATTCATGTCTACCTCTATAAAGCACTGTGACGGATCTAAATGTTTTCAATCTGCAACATTAGTCTATTATTTATAAAGACTAACAGAAATTGTTCATGCTCAGCTTTTAATTGTTCTCATTTTGTTCTAGTTAAATTCGAAATGGAGCGCTTCCCAGATAATGAATTAAGTGACAAGCTCTCTGACAGAACTGTAGTTCGGCAATAATGAAACACTTTTAAACATTTTAGCAGCTGTCGAAAGAGCACAGGCAATCATTTTAATAATTGTGTTCAGTGTAACCCTGTTATATTCTACGTATTAGAATAAATATACACTACCACTGTTCAGAGTGTTCCCCAATGTTTAAAATGTCTAGTTTTGTATATGTTTACAAAATTCACAAACTTTTAATATGATACTGTCTTCGCCTTCACCCATTAAGGGTTAAAATGAAGAACACATCTCTCGCCAAGTCATTCTGCATTCATAAATGTACTTGTGGGATGTCTTGATTATTACAATCCGTTGCTTATTTGATTTGATACCAACATATTTAGAAAGCATGCAGACTGTTTCTGGGGTAAAACGGGTAACAAACGTCTCACCCCGAAGCACTACAAACCACTGGAGTGATTTAATAGTTGACTGAGCCACAGTACACAGGCATTACACGGTTGATAAGAACCTGTGACTAACACCCTTAATATTTCCACATGTGCCATAAGGTCATCTTCACCACACGTTCTCATTGCTTATGAATGCAGCCTGGTCAGTGCTGGCTGGTGCTACAGAAGAGAGACACATACCTTTTAATCCTTCCCAGTGAACAGCAGCACGGAACTAGATACATATAACATCAGTATTCTGGTAAGCACACTACCTTCACAGGCAATTCCCAGCACGCCAGGGTTTTACGAATACAAATCAAATTGAACTTTCTAATGTTCTTGTAATACAGTTAGTTTTCCTGCAGCAACAGAAAATCCACCTGATGCTCAAGGCGACGATTAGCAGTTTCTGCATAATAATAATTGTAAATCTTGTTGCAAACCTGGTGATCAGTTAGTGTTTTAAACCACACTGTCTTATTTTCTTACTGCAGTGGTACAAAAACCTTGATCAAAACAGGACTTTGCGTGCTGGAAGAAACCAAGTGAGGCCAACATGCAGTATTGGATTGCTTGAGATCTTATTACTTGGTCCTAGAGTGTCTTATTGATTCCTAAAATGTCTGTTAAAGTCTGTATTTTCTATATGAAGCAGTCAACAGACAAAATAAAGCATTCTGATGGCTTCCTATTGTGTACTAACATAGCCAAAAGGCCATTAACAAGTTTGAGAGCAAAAACAATAACACCAATAACATCCCCATCGTGGGACCAACATTTTGATTTGATCCTGGATCAAGTTTCAAAAGTCCATGTCATACCCTTTACAAGTTTGTTTAGCACAGTATTTCAGCACTCATGTTTAATATGCATTTACCATAGTTTACTATGTTTTTAAATACGCTTTATGATACCTCTATGGGCTGTACAAAGCTTATGCTTCACCGTGCTTTCGGTATGCTTTGGTTTTACTATGGTAAACTTTTCTAAGTGTGAGTGAGGCTGATGTATGGTTGTGTGTGGGTCTTTCGGCTTAGCTACTCACCTCTCTGTCGGCCCTGGATGCTGCGCAGTGCTAGGATGTTCTGCTCGTCGGACAGGAACTGCTTCATCTTGTGGAAGGGCTCCTTGCCGCGGATGGTCAGCTTGTTCCAGGGCTTGGGCCGGGCCAGGATCTCGCTGACCGAGCCTTGGGACAGGCCCAGCACGTAGTGTCCGAAGATGCGCTGCCCGATGTTGTGCTTGATGAGCTGCTCCTTGACCTGACGGGCGATCTCCGCAGTGTCCATGTCCTCGCCCTCGGAGACGCTGCCCGCGCCCTCAGACTGGCATGGGGAGGGAGCCATGCCATTGACATCCGGGCTGCCGGACTGCTGCTGCTGCTGCTGCTGCTGCTGGAGGGGGCTGGCGGAGAGGGAGTTTGTGCTGTAATGCCCGGGGGAAAAGAGCATGGTGGGGGTGCCTGCACTAGACTCCTGGAGGGCCTTGGAGTAGAAAGTCTGCATGAGCTGGCGCTGAAGGAGGGAGTTCAGGGCCACCTTCCCCGCCAGAGGGAAACCAGTGGCTGTGCCAGCCAGGGAGGACCCAAAAAAATCCTGTCCGATTCCGGTGGGCGAGAATTGGTGGGTGCCGTTGGCGCTGGAGGCCTGCTCTGCAGCGCCAGTGCTGTGGTTGGCAGACACCCGTAGCAGCTGGGAGGGGGGAGGGGAGGCTTGAAGGATGGCAGCGGCTTTGGTGGAAGTGCTGGTGACGGCACGCTGGCTTGCTTCCGGTGTTGGCTCTTTCCCTTTCCTCCCGGCCGACCCTACAAGAAAGGTCAAACACAATGCATTATGGGGGAGCAAAAGGGTGTGCGTCAAAAAAATGAAATAAAAAAAGCATAGTTAAACTAAAAAAAAATATATATATTTTTTTAGCCTGGGTTTTTTAAAAAATAAATACAAAATAGAAGATAAAAGTGCATATTTTACTTTAAAAAAAAAAAATGGGGGGGGGGGAGATAAATAGGGCTATTTGCTCAGACCCCCCACAGACAAAACGCCCATGCATTTGATGTTTGTACCTTTCTTGTATGGTGAAGCCAGTCAGAGAAGCCTATGCCTAAATCAAGTCTTTCTAATTGATAGAAACAAAACAAAGGGCAGCGCTCTCCAGCCAGTGCTGGCGGAACCCTGTTAGAAGTGGTCTGGAGTTCCTTGGGAGCTCAGGTGGATTAATTTCAGTTAGTCCGCTTCTCTCTCACCCTGTCTCCCGTATCCAGTCCTTGCAGTGGAAGCCTGCTACCGTCCTTACTGTTTAATCTGCAGCCGAGGCAGGGGGTACTGAAACACGCATGCCTGCTCCCCTACTCTGTGGAAGGAAGTACAGTGCATCTGCCTACTAACAGTGTCCTGTGTCGTTTGCCCGATGAACACTAAACTGCAGCGATGCGCTGTCCCTGCCAGGCATGTAGACCTATGTAGGCAGAGGCAGCTGTGTCCAGGCTACTTGCTTGCTGGTCTTTCTCCTGAATCTCTTTCCCTTCTTTTCATAACTGATCAGGGGCTGGTTGGTTACAGCTTGTGGGATCTTTTATTGTTACAGTCTTGTGTTGCATCACCACACATTGCTTATCCTTGAGGCCACTGAACAGAATATATGTTGTGTGTGTGTTGTGCCATATATTGAAGAAAAATCCTGGTGGACTGAGTCCACTGAATTGTTAGTCTTTTGTGCCACAGTACTTAAAGATACCAAAAAATACAGGCCGTATTTGAAAAAAAAAAAAAAAAAAAAGAAAAAAAAAAAAATAAAAAATATATTCTGGTTAAATGAGGCCAGCGAATCGTTACCAAAGTCTTTCAGATTTTTAAAGGAACTCCAAAAAAAAAAAAAAAAAAAAATGTAAAAAATATATTCTGGTTAAATGAGGCCAGCGAATCGTTACCAAAGTCTTTCAGATTTTTAAAGGAACTCCAAAAAAAAAAAAAAAATGTAAAAAATATATTCTGGTTAAATGAGGCCAGCGAATCGTACCAAAGTCTTTCAGATTTTTAAAGGAACTCCAAAAAAAAACAAAATGTGAAAGAAAAATCCTGACGGATTCTGTCATTGTAAAATTTTGTGCAAATTTTACAAAAATGAGATCGAAAAAATACACAAAAGTTGCCAACTAAGGAGTGAACAGCACTGCTCGACTCTGAAGAGCTTGATGTGGATCGGTTTTGAAACTGATAAGGAGGAATGGATATAAACTGCAGTGGGCTGGTTGTAGCTACCAAGTATATACACTTATTAGGACAGCAGTATTGAAAGACTACAGGCAATGAGCCACATCTCAAACTAGAACATTTCTGAGAATATACCAGAATAAAACAAGATCTATCTAAAAATATACAAAATGTTTTTGACCAGAAACTCCTACAGCATGTTAACATTGAAACGTAGCACATATATAACCCTCCTATTATGTTGAGAATGAGTCTACATCTATCACATTGACCCCAAACATAACGTATGTGAAGATAATCTGTAATTAGGATTTTCTTTTATGATTGTGTTCCAACATCCTATGTTATCCATTATATGAACAATCAATACTGCTAAATGTCTAAAGGTTGAAATAAAATGTCACGCTAAAGAGATTATGATTAAACACATTAAAACTCTATCAGATCAACCTGACCTAAAGCAAAACAGCACTCAAATAATTTATATAACACCTTGACACCTCTCTTTAACCTTGCAGTGCAGCCACAGCTATACAAACAGCACCTGTGTGTGTGTAGAATGATTAGTATCGCTGTAGATTCAGATTAAACCTTGATGCTCCCCACACGCATCATAGATTTCAACATACCTGTGAAGTGTGCCCATTACCATGTAATATGCAGTTCCCCATGAAAATTCCAATTTCTGAAGGAATAGCGTAAATGTACTTGAATATAAATACAGCAGGCGTTTGCCTTGTTAATGCACACTGCCTGGTACACTGCACTGATTTAGGGACCTGGCAGCTGCAACAAAGATGGGAAATATTTCTGCTAAAGATCTCTGATAATTCACTGATGACAAAAATGTAATGTCTTTAAAAGGTTAACATAAGTGAAATATTCTAAGCATGTGCTGTTTTTCAGGTAAGCATTTAAAGATTTAGGAACATTTGTTGAATTTTGAATGTGACTACTCTGCTTAAATACATATATTATTTTTAATCATGAAATATCTAAAAATACCTATTTTTAAATTGTGAAATAAGCCATTTTTTTACCATGAAAAAACAGCCATAATCACAGATCACTTATTTCTGCACTACTGTACAAAGTACCATTGGAACAACAATATTAACAATGTGGATGAAACCTTGTGTGGGAGAATGTATTGTTGTTGGCTCCAGAGAGGCTCCGATGGCATTCTTCTTGCTGCTGTATCTCTGATGCTTCACACTAACACAACGTTACCCTTTAAGAATACCTCAAGGTGTTTGGTCTTCCAATACATCCGGATTCAAAGAGCATTCATTAAAAATTACATTCTTTTTTTTTTTAAACTGGATTCTAAAAGGATGCAAAACATTTTTTTTTAACATTCAAAATACATGCTAGGGAAGTGACTATGCTGACCAGCTTAAATTAAAGTTTAATGAATCCATACCAAAAATAAAATGATTGATCAACTTTGATTTATTTTTGCTAAATTACTACTGCACGTGTTTCAGTTCTAAAACGCACTGTGATTGCCAATGCTATTTGTTGCAGTGGTCTCTGCATGATAACAGAATCTGAGATCTTGTTAAATACAAAAGCACAGTTACAAGACTTTACTGTGCTTCTCTTTATGCAGACCTGAAGCGCATTCCTGTGACATTTCCATAGTCCTGCACAGAGCACTGCTCAAAAGGCCAGGACAGTGGGATGGGAGTCAGGGTTTAATGTGCTTGCCCTCAAGGTGCCAGCCTTGCACCATCTACAACAAATGTGTGTAACCTTAAAAAAGCATAAAAATAACATTTGCATGGGGTTATAAACAGTGTGGTAAAACTATAAGACAACACAGGCCTTATTCTCAAAGCGTTCTCCCTTTGAGTTAGTCAACAAACAACTAAAGGACTTGAATTATGTAACTTAGTTGCTGGTTTCTAGTAAAACAAACATGTTTTTTCTACTATAAAATCAGAAGAGACTGGAGTAAACCCTTTGAAAATATAAGTCAAGTAGACACACGTCTGATGGAGTGTTTGAAGTTTTAAACAGTACCCTAACCCATTTGTAAGGCTTACTAGCACTATAACTCTTGGTGGGTTTTTCCTGTTTCGTCGACGTTACAACAACTGCATTCAATGCTCTATTGATGATGAAACAGAAGCTGAATCCCCTAAACACACTTCTTCAACTGGATTCAACGAAGAGCACACCCGAGCTGCTCAGACCCCCCTCCCCAGTGCCAGGACCTACCGCTCAGCTCGCTGTTGGCAATGCGCAGGGTGGTGCTCTCGGACTGCAGGGCACGGTTCTTCTCCAGCAGCAGCACCTCCAGCGGCTTCGACGCATCCTGGGAAAGGAGGGGAGACCGTCACCAACACACCACACCACCCTGCAACCCCAGCACTCAAACACTACCTGCGCCAAAACTTAAAAAAATAATACACCTCGGAACTAGTGAATTGCTACAGAACCCCTACAACTGTTTACAAGAAACACATTACTTGACCTTTGCTGTATCCCGTGTCGTCCATATCGCAGCAATATATTTTTCAATATATATTTCAACATAACTTATGATTCGGTAAATCAACGAAGGATTTACTTTTTTTTTTACTCTGGCACCTAAGTAAAGAAATTCTCTTTCTCCAGGCAAATGCTACCAAGTAAATGTTGAGAAATATATTCCCCAGTCGATTTATGACCAAATGACACGGGAACAAAAATATCATGAGTGTAATATGTGTAACATGTGCAATAGATTTAAAATAGTGCTGGGATACAGACAACACGGTGCACAGCAAAGGTAACGTTGTCCGGTTCTTGTAAACACTGCAGGGCGCTCTGTAACAGCTTAATGTTTATTAAAAGGCCAGTAACTAATATCTCTGTCTGCAGTTCTACAATACAACATAAAACTATTGGGGCTGGGCCCCAGCACTAGCCCTCGCACAGTCCTGGGTTTCAAAACTACCCCCATTTTAAACGGCAGGTGGAACTGAAGAAATCAAGCCCCTGGAAAACATGCCCCGTGTTCATACAGTAATACTTTTCACTTGTGCCAGCTGGTTATAAAGGAGCCGTTCAGCTACCTATCAGAGGAACAGTTTATTAAACAAGTTGAGGACACATTGCTCCTAGTTCTGGAGCCTGGTCTTTAAACAATGCAACTACATTTACATTTCTGAATACCAGGATCCATGGCTAGTGCTAGTGTCTAAACCTCACTACGCCAAAATGTTGTTCTATCAAAACCAAGATTACAGTTGGTCACTTAGATTATGTCCTGTTAGCATGTTTTGTCAGTTATTATTGTACAAGATGCGTGCAAGAACAACACCCACACAACTGAAGACATTCTGAATTGTGTAAATACAGCATTCTGTTCATCTGATCAGTTCAGAGCACGTTTAGCAGGGGACTGACTGATCACCAGGACCCTAGAGTTCAGGTACCGTGTTATTGCAAAAATAAGTGTTTACACCTGTGTTCAGACACATGGCAAAATTAGATTGTAAATTATGATTACACTATAAACTCTTGCAAAGCTTTGCATTTAAAATGTTGGATAGACACTAAACAATTCATCAAGTCAGTTATCACTGGTTTTATCCACACACACAAGTTTTTACTTTGATCTGCTTCATGCGCTTACATTTGCTCATAGGCGCATGGGCTTACATTTGCGATAATAACAGTAACAAATCAAACTAAATAACAGCCTCAGGACAAGTAGATTAGTGGATTCATGTCCCAAGCCAGCACTGTCCTTACAGCTGGGGTCCGTACCTGTGTAGCATAACTTTCAGACGGTACAAACTCCATAGACTTCAAGATACTGCAGAGAAAAAAAACAACAGCACTGAATTACCTTCTGCACAGACAGCAGGCACAATAGCATTGGTGACTCAGTGGCAGCATTCTAGGATAACTGCATCACAAAGAAAGAATTGGTTTCTTTCATGTGGATTCTGAGACCAGCCTCCATACACACACACACACACACACACAAGCTTTGTAGTCTTCTCCTCTCATCCACACCCTATGTAGTGGTGGTATGTATAGATAATGGTCGCTAATTCAAATGACTTACAATGGAATTCCAATTGAACAACGAATGGCTTCTATTTTCTTGTGACTTATGAATAATATTAAAATATTGGTCTACTGGAATCCACGTGGATCTGTGGCCATTCCTTTAATAGGAAGTGCTGTGGGTTTATACTGCATGTGATACAGCCATCTGATCTTTCTTTGTGTCAGACAGTTTGTGTCAAATCAACATAACTATATTATACATATGGGGTGCTGTGTAAGGTACAAGCTGATTTTCACCCACCCAAGGTCAGAGCAACCTGTAAGCCACTCAAGGGCAGCCACTGGCCCCTCGTGGAGTGGATATCAGCTTGTATTATACAGCACCCTATACAGTATTATATGTAGCTGCAATAGTCATCATGATGCACAAGCTCATAAACTGACCTGAAAAGGTGGTAGAGAAGCAGGCATACTGCATGCACACAGGTTGAAAAGTGAAAAAGACAAATGAATATGCAAGACAATCAAACAGACTGACAAAACGATTAGACAGGGGCAACGAAGAACATTTACACAGAAACCCAAAAATACACACACACACACACACACACACACACACACACACACACACACACACACACACACACACAACCCTAAATCAGATTTCAATTCTGAACCCTTCCTACTCAACAGAGTACATACCCGACTCTATCTCAGGATTCCATCTCCCATTCCTTCCCACTTTCCAGGACTTGAAGAAAAAGCCTTCTAACATTGTGTTCCAGAAACTAATGGCAAGAACTATTCTGACAGGCAGACCAAGCTACAGCTGTGCGGCCAATAAGATCTGAGCTCTGCTCTGTGGAGTGACCGGCAGCGTGTGGACCATCTTCAGTGAGATGTTTCCAGGCTGTGTTTAAAGGTTAATGGGATCTAAGCATTCGATCTGTCAGAGAGCTGCACTGCTGGTTTCAGATATCTCATGGAAAGGAATGCCTTGCTAGACACCAAGAGAGCAATGCTTCATCGCATTGAGATGCCCTTATAGGGGATTGTAATACAGTGCATCCTCTTTATTCAGGCCAGTCAAAGGACCAACTAAATGTGGCCCGAATAAACGTTTCAAGTTAGCCATTCACCAAAGGTTCACAATAAATTCAGTAAAATCACCCACTGAATTGATGATAAAAATTGTCATCAGCCAGACCAACAGGGTTCACTGAGAGGGATGGATGGTTGTTCATCTAACAGACAAGCACTCCCCCCTGCACCTACCTGCACAGTTCCTCCTCTGTCACACACTTCCTACTGCAAAGGGGTTTTTAAAGACTTACTTCAGCTCCTTCTTGACTTCTTCATAGTCACCCTGTCCCTTCAGCTTCTCCTCCAGTTGCTGGAGAGACAGCAGGCATTAGGGAAAGTTAACTGTCGATATGTTCAAAATCTCAGATCAAGGTAAATGTACAGTAAAGTGCAGCAACGCAGAAGGAAGTACCGTAGAATCACAGGGACGCAAAGCAAAAACATGTTCAATTCAAGAGTAGGGGGTACAGCAAAATAGCAAAGCATTGTAAAACACACAGGGGTGCTCAGTAAATCCTAAGGATACTTGGTAAAGCACAGGGGAGCAGGGTACAGCAGGACTGGCATGGTCAGTCACCTTGAGTGTGGAGTTCTTGGTGCTGAGCTGCTGTTCCAGCTGGCTGATCTGGCTGGCTGAAGTGTCGCGCAGTTTGCTCAGGCTGGCCTGCAGTCTCTGCACGTCCTCCACCAGCTGCCCGATCTCCCGGTCCTTGGCTGTGAGCTCCACCTCCAGGCTGGACCGTGTCAGCACCTCCAGTGCCTGCTCCTGCTGACACAGACAAGCAGAGTTGGGGTCAATTCAATTTTTAATCCCAATTCCCTTTTAATCAATTACAATTCCTGTTCCTATCATTTTACAACAAAGGCTTTGTTGAGCAAACAAATACTGTAGACAACTTAATGAACTTGTCAGCCAGGCCAAACCAGCAGGCATGGCACAGAGTCACCACCAGTTCAAATGACAAAGCATGCAGCAAGATCCATGATCCTACCCTTAAAGGGGTTCTGGATAATGAAGTGATTCCATAAATCATTCCTGAAGTGCAATTCCATTCCCTGTGTAGGTCATTTTGAAATAAGTACATGGAAAACATGTATTTAGGTTTTTAAGGAAAGAGTTAAAAAAAAAAGACTACTTTCAAGTCATCCTTTATGATTGCCCTTCCTAGTTTATTTGACCTCAGAATTACCTTCAGAGTCAAACATCCAGCTGCTTCCCCTAACCACTGACCTGGTTTGACCATGAAGACACTGCTAAGGTGACCAAAGAAGTGATTAAACCTAGTAGCAGATATCAAAAAACAAACACACGTTTGCTGTACTTGCATTCAAAATCGCACAAGTAAGAAACCTAGCAAATGTGAGTGAGATTTATGAAGCAGTTTCATAAGCTACAGCAATTAGCTTCAGTGTCCCTTCCCAGATTGTGCAGTTCATTTAAAAAGTGTGGCTTACATAACTATGTATTGTAAGCATGTCTCCTAATACCCTCAGATTTCAATACACTCTAAAGCAAGTTTCATTGCAACTCTGTCCTGCTCTCATTACATACAGTATGTACATGCTCCTCTACTGAAACCCCAGTGGGGGATAGCATAGGGATCTGTTTAGTAGTGATAGCTTACATTGCAGGTGCTATAGTGCTATGAAATGGTCCAGGCTGTGTGAATATGGGGGGAGGGTTGTCTATGTGCATCAGTCCCCCAGTTTAAATGACCGCGGCCCTTACCACATCAGGGGCCTTCTGGATCTGCGTGGCCAGCTGAAGGGATTTGTTAGCGGACGTCAGCTGCTCCCGTAGGCCCTCGGCCTCTCTCTCAGCCACCTCGGCTCTCTGCACCAGAAAAACAATGGATTCATTTCAACAACCGACAGTTATTACAAGCACATTAATCAAGTCCTGAACCAGCGGCTGTAACTGATTTCCTAAACACTCTACCTAATAAACATTAAGAGAGAGACAGAAAGAGAGAGAGAGAGACAGAAAATAAGAAATTCAGAAAGTGATGGATTTTCATTTCAAAAGGTACAAGGAGGAAATAATGGAGCCATTATGACAGTAATTTCACGCTTGTGGAGAGGAATCCCCCTGCTGATAGTGGTGTTGCGGGCTGATGAACCTCCCAGACTGAGAGGAGGAACGCTGGAGAGACTGTGCCTGCTCTCCCCTCTCCACGGGGATGCAGTGGGGAGGACATTCTGAAGTGTATTCTGAGAGGTTATTGCTAACGACATAAAACTAACAAGAAACAAGAACAAATTAGTAGCTTCTTGCTAGTTTCTTTTTACTGTTAAAACGGTTTAATTCCTCTTTCAGTACTTGCTTTTCCACTTGTCGTCCCCGAGTGTGTGTGTGTGTGTGTAAATAATTGAAGACATTGAAAAAGTCTTCTAGTTCAGTCGCACCGTTTGTCATTGAACTTATTAAGTTTCTTTAATTATTTCTAAACTTTTCTGGTGAGCTACCATCCTCTGGAAGGCAATGGTAAGCCCTGCGGGTGTCTGCTTGAGCTAACCAGGTGCTTAGCCAGTAGGGTCTGCTGCAGTGCGATTATGAGAAACAGTCCCTGCTGATTCTGCCCCCCTAACCCAGGGATTCTGAGCCAGACGCTATGGAATCCCTAGTGTAGACTGCCAACTTGGCATAGCCAGGATTCAAACCGGCACTTCCCTGACTGTATGACTCTCCCTGCGCTCCACTCAGTCATGTGTTTACCAGGTGAGTCACTCAGGGACCCTTGCTAACCTTGTGTTTACCTCCAACAGGTTTTCAACTCATCCAGAAAACAGTGGAGCAAACTGGAGCAAGGGCTTAATAAATCTAGCTCAATATACCAACATCAACATAACAAAATGAACACATACAACTTTGATTCAGTAGTACAGACTTGAAAATGGTGTGCTGAAAAGATCGATGTCTCTAGTTTGACACCAAGTTATTAAAGATGTAATAGTAATCTGTTTGTTTCTGTGTGGGAGCTTTGCCCGGATTCAATCCCTCTGTCTAGCCCACACACAGTATCTCCAAATACAATGGTTCCAGTCCTTAAACTTTAATGAAACGTGTCATTCTCAGAAGCTAAATAATTACAATAGCTGTGTAAATTAGTCTTATTATTTGATCATAATGTAGCTGATTGCTCTCCAGAAATTATATACAGCAAAAAAAAAATACAAATAATTACAGGGTTTGGGTTGGATAATTACACAGTGGCAGGATTTTAGAAAAATTTTAGTCTTCTAATGGTAAAAATTAATAACACGCATTGCTTTTGTTGTAGTATTGCAGTATTAGTTTTCCATACATTTTTTGTTGTTGTTGTTTTATAGTTAAATATGAAAGCATGACTGCAATGCAAAATAAAAGGAAGTACTTGTAGAGCTTTGTTTGTTACTAGAGGTGCTGTTCAACACATCATTGGTCAAAATTGCAATTAGCAGCATTCTGCTAAAATGAGCTTCTCACAGTGCCAACAGATGACTTAAATTGAAGTCACTGTTGGTCAATTACATTGGCTTCAAATAACAGCAGTTGAACAATCACAGCAATTGTTATGTCTCCAAACTATCAATTCCTTGGATGGAATTATAATAGGGAATTGGTTTTAAAAAGGAATTGGAATTGAAAAAGGAATATACCCCAACCCTGACACCAATTTAAAACCAGAACAAGCCCATCATATAGAGGGTAGTCATAATACCTTTAACTATATTATACCCAGACTTTCAAACACATGGAACCTGCCCAAAAGAAGATGAGAAACTCACCTGGTTGGCTCTCTCCAGATCTGTCATAACCATCTCGATCTCATCAGCCCTGCGAAGGACAAGACAGTTGATGCAGTAACAGGCTTGTCAAACCATACTGTGTACTGTACCCTGATCCAGTATGAAAAGCACAAGCCTTCTTTGGACTGATCACAGGTTCTCAATACCTGAAGACATTCTAATGGTCCGGGCAATGGACCGAAAAGCGTCGATGATTCCACCCTAGTGGAAAAACATTTAATTAAAGTCAACATGTATTGCGTGCTACTCAGGGGAAGAACACTGAAATGAATAGAGGGCGGCAATGCTTATGTGCATCATTGAGATTGGGTTTTTAGCATTGTGATACAAAAATGTCAGAAATAAATATCCAGAAACTTGCAGGAATCTGTCATAATGCAACCAAGACAACTCCAATCCATTCTGATTTCATGCAGTACTCCAGCACATTAGGAGTGAGCTAGACTTCTCAGTGTATCGTGATTTCCCACTACAGCGTTTAAACTGGATTAAATCAGAATGGAAGCACCTTTCAGCAGTTATTCAGAGGCTCCAGCAGCAGGAGGCTACTTTGGTAAATGCATTCATTCACATATCACCTGCTTAGTGTAGCTTCATCACAATGTATACTAAACTCCTTCACCCAAAACAGAACAACGAACACAGCAACGCTGAACCACGAGACATAACAAGAGATCTTCACTATACCACAGCTGAGTGCTTCAACCAAACCGCCCACTGAACCCAGAGTTAGAATTCTAAAAAGTAAAGAAGTTACTGTTACACCCGTTCATTCTGATAGTTTTATACAACTGACTGATAACCACTGATCTCCTTAAATGGGTTAGATTAGTCCCACTAGATATACAAATAACAACTCTTTCAAATGCAATTACATCAATAATTCCTTAATGAGAATTCTCTGGAGGTGGGATTTTCATTTCCTAGTTGAAAGTGTGTTGTGAGCAGTCTCCCCATCACTGTGCAATGCGTGGGTATGAGATCTGCTGAGCAGACAGTTAAATTGCATTTGACTTCTCTACCCTGTCTTTTTCCCTCTGCCTGGAAGAGGGGTTCTAAAACTAGGGGATCGGGACCCCCGGGAGGGGGAGGGGTTCAGTCCACATCACATTTTATACCTGCTTCGTCGATCGGTCAATTGATATGTACCAGATTAAAAAGTAAGTAGTGGAGTTCCGAAAATATAGCGTTTCACGTGCCCATGTGTTTAAATAACGCACCTGTCATTTTTCTTTTCATTGTTAACATCCTGACAACTTTCTACACTTAGAACTTTAAAGTCTGTTTTAGAGCTCTTTTCAAATTGTCCGCTCTAGTGCACTGATAGTGTCAGGATTATTGCCCACATTGTCAGACAGGTAACACAGCAGTAACGATCCGCGATGTGGTACAGAACAGAAAAGCCTGAGCACTTGTTCTGTTTTTTTTTTTTTTGTATTTTGTATTTCTCTTCCTGCAGTGATTTAGAGGACAGATCTCAAACCTCAGTGTACTAGAGCGAACATTTTGAAAAGAGCTTTGAAACAGACTTTAAAGTTATAAGTGTAAAAAGTCGTCAGGATGTTAACAATGAAAACAAAAATTACAGGTACGTTATTTAAACAGTTGCAGCAACACATGGGGAAGTATAATGCTATATTTTTCGGAACCCCGCTACTCACTTTTTAAGAATAATACAAACCGTTGTTTTTTTTTTTTAATGCATTCCCAGTCTACATATAGATGCATTTCTGTAATCCAGCTTGTTTGTACACATTACGCTCTAAATCTCCCTCTGCTTTGCTTGGAGCTTGCTTTGAGTTTCACTGGAGATCCTAAATACCGGCGCTGAACTGCCAGCTCATTCCATTCAATTCTTTCAACCAGCCCCACCCACCAATATAAACAGAGAAGGAGAAGAGGCAGGGCCAGTTGAAAGCTTATATTGTCAAACGATCTGAAGGGAACGATGAAGGCAGGTTCAAAGAAGAATGACAATGATTTAATATTTGAGCAACAGGACCAATGACTGCAAGCATCATGAAATAGAAATGGAAATACACCTGAAGCTATTTGCTCTTTAAAATCCACCCCCCACCCGAAACAATTTTTGGTTCCCCCCCTCACCCCCTCATGCCTTTAAGCCCCTCTCAGTTACAGGCTAATCCTTCAGGCGGTGAGTAGCGAGGATCTGGCTGGGAGTGCGTGCCTCAACGAGAGAGGCATACCAGCAGTAAAACAGAAGGATTACACTAGTGTAGTCTTTAGGCTCCCCTTAATACATTCTAATCGGATATCATATTTTCTACTCTGTTAGCGCAGAGCTGGATCCCATCCAAAGGCTTGGTCGAGGCGTTTCTTCAGAGTTCACCTGCTGAGCTCAGAGTTTTTACACAGTCTCTGCCAGGGTCACCGCATCATATCCACCTGCTTTATCTTGCAATAAATGGACATCTAGCTGTACAAAATAAGGCTGTCATTTTATCAAGGGGTTTTGGAGGACACTATAAACTACAAGAGTGAAGCAAGAAACACAGATAAAATTCCAGGTCTTATTTACAGCTGGTTGTGCTTTACTTGTTATAATTATTTGGAAAAGTGTACGTCTATATTTGCTGATTGTTTCGAAGAAGCATAGGGAAAAATACAGCAATCTAGATATTTTTAATGTAAAATTAAAACGGATTTGCCTGTTCAGAACTGCCTTGCCCACAAACCTACAGTGAAATGAGGAATGCGACTCAAAAACGTTTCAAGAGCTGTGTAAAATATCTGATCTCGATACTGAACAATGCTCAGGAAATACTGTTATAAATAAAATGGAGAATTAACAAAGCTAAGGAAGATATTGTAGTTTGACACCAGTGTACGGTTTAAAATCAGAAAACTACACGCTTGTCTCACTCTGGATAGTAATTACAACAAATCCATTTTTCTGTCTTAAAAGAAGAAACCGTCTACAATTTCATCATTCCCAAATGTCATTCAATGAAAGGGATGGAGGATTTTGCTATACACATTGACATGAGCAACTTCCGTGAACGACACTGAAAACGAAAACTCAAAGAGGGATGAAACAACATCGTGGAGAAAGTGAAAGGCAGGGAAGAAATAAATGCTACCAAGCACACCTTACGAGGCACAGTATACTTTAACACGACAGTTCTGTGACCACTGCAAATTCATAGGCTTACGTTAATCGCAGGAAAAAAACAGGCATTACCATTAAGTATATCCGACATTAATGCAATCCACTGGGGTTAAGCAGCGAAAGCAGTCAATCAAGGTACAGATGTGAAATATTTCTAAATACCTTTGGATTTAGCTGGATTTGACTCTAAACCCCAGCAATGTTATAGACAGAATGAAATGCTGCCTGTATCACTAATACAAGTCACAGTCTTTCACACAGGGAATTACCATACAACAGGCTTCACTCCTTAAGACAGAGAGGGCAGGTAACAGCTTTGCTAAAAAAAAATAACAATGAACACACTATCAAAGCCAAGAACTGTACAGAAATAGCAGACCCTATTCATAAAGCTTTCGACCTTTGATGAAATACCATTCAAATTCTGGATACCATTCTACAGTTTAGGTTGGACTTTCAGAAATCCTACAAAACAAAATGCAACTTTTGGAAAGAGGACTCTATCTGATTGATATAAATAGTGGTCTATATACAATACACCGTTAAAAGGAGGGGACTTTGTGAAAAACATCTCTAAGAGAGTGTGTGTTATTAGTGTGACTGGATACAAGCAAAATGCCAGGCTTGATCCTATTTTAAAATTGAAACCGTGGTGGTATTGAGATCAAATTAATACAACTCTGAGACTCAGGTAATCATCACTGCACTGGTATCCATGGAAGGGATACATATATAAAACAAAAAATGACAGTTCATTATGAATGTAAAATGTTCTGAAGCCAGCTGGTTAGTTTCAAGAATATAATTGTTTTTTTATGCATCCAAAACAAGATTTTAAAAAGATGATACTTGTATGTGTGGCCCTGTATAACTGAATATTTAGATACCGGAGACAATGTACGTTCTGTATAATTGACTAATAAAGATGTTGTTAGACTAAATTAAATCACACAGCATTTATGATTGCTACAAACAAGCCTTCCTAACCAGATTACGATGTTTACCAGTGACTGGGTGACATTCAAACCAAGAATCGACATGCTCTTTGCTCTAATCGCTAGACTGTGCCTGATCCCTGGTTACTAAAATTCTGACCTAAGAGTTTTTCATTATCTCTTGAGATGCTGCAACTCATGGGAAAGTCCTAAAGCAAACTCACCTACTCACAAATTAACGACGACAATATTCAGGTCCTCAATTTGCAAGCAAATAAAATGGGTCTCTCTTTCTAGTCTGCCTGCCTACCTAGGTATATCACAGAAGCATTGTTCATGGTGTGGTGATTTCAATTATGACGCACAGCACATCGGGTCTCTAAAAGGGATATGATATGAATAATATAACACGTGAAGGCATGCTCTATTAAAAGGCACTGTGAAGGAGTCTTACATCAGTCGGGGTCGCTGGGCTTTGACCCTCGGGAAGAATCTGTAGCCTGCAATGCTATGCCTTCACCACTAGGAGGAACCACCTGGCTTTCATGAAGGTGAAAATTGTTTGGTGTTCTGTTTTGAAACTGTCAATCCATTTACCCTTTGCTGTGCCCATGACAAAATTAATTTTATAGTTTCTTTAGCAATGACGCTGTTGTAGATTTGTTGTACTTCCAAGTATAAAAACTGATAGAACACATCTAAATGCCCTTTATATAAGATATATAAGATGCTATTTTGTTCTGGGTGGAAATTTTGTTGGTAAATCGGGTTAGTTTGGCAGTCGGGTAGTATTCAGAAACCATTTCTCTCTTAAGCTTAAAAAACATAGCCACACTTAAACATTACAGGCATCTAATGCTGTAAGATCTTCAGCTCATTCTGTACATAGCTGATCTCTCATGTGTAGCCATGTCTAGATAAATGGTGTTTAAGGTGTTTTAGGAATACCAGTATAATAGTATAATAATAACAGTAGCTGTAGTCAGTATTACTTATTCATCATGATAGAAATTTTTACAGTGTTGTTCGGAAAAAGGGTCAGTACTTTGCACAAGGGTTACAGCAGACCCGACGCAGGGAAATCCTCATGGTTTAATATAATAAAAATAATATTTTCAATTACAGACTGCAATGACGTGACGTGATACAAACCCTTGTTGGCTACTCCTCATGCGATTCTTTTTCTGGAATGCATTTTCTACACAGAGTTGCTGAATGAGACTTCTATCTAAAAGAACAGACTGAGAACACTGCTTCTGCTTTCCACACTGATGAGTTAAAGACCCTCAACATGGGAGCTAGCCAGGCGCTGTATTATAAACACCTTGAACCTGCAAGCACTGCAGACACCAAGGCAGGGTCTAGGACTGACTGCAGTACCTGAGGGACATTGGTATTATTATTAAAACACACAGCACAGCACAGCAGGTACATACTGCGCCTCGTCAATGCGTCGCCCGGTCTTCCTGTCTCAGCCAGTTTGCAGCAGAGGGGTGCTTATGAACACAGACAGACCAGGCTCGGGCGCCGCCATGACCTTCTCTCGCCGCTGTCGGAAATGAGAAGTTAACCCGTGGGGAAGGCCCTGCAGCCTGGAATAGACGGCTATATGAATGCATTCCCAGTAATCCTGCTCACGCTCACTCTCATATCCTGTGTTGGTGCTCGTCCCAAAGCCCCCGGGGTGATCACGGCATTTCGCAGATTTAGCTCATTACTTTGATATCACCCCCCTCCCCTGACTCCTTGCCCTCACTGCTGCCATCGAACAGGGATTGGTCGCTTTTTCCACAGTTCCTTAACCTTTTTCTGAGGGCTGGGTGTCCAGATGGCTGCTGGGTTTGAGTCCTGCAAGTGGAAGCAGGCTGGCAGGCTGGCAGGCAGGCAGGCAGGGAGGGAGGCTGTGCTGTACTAAGAATGTCCGCCTGTACTCATATTGCTGTTGCTCGATTTCCTTTGCTTTCTCCACGTCAGTGGAGAGCTGGGGGCAGGTTTAACCCCTTTAAGGAATCGTCTGTTTCTCCCCTACCTGACAGCTTGTCACTATGCAGGCTAGCTGGAGGGTGAACTCATATTAGAACAATTACTGATATTATCGATAAAACTATATGCGATTATCATATTATTGGAAAAATCAGGTTTTTCACCTAACGCTAGAAAGGCTCAGCACCACCGATACTAAGATGTTTTGTTCCTTCTCTTCCTGTAGACAACTGATTTGTCCATAAAGAGATGCTTGGGGGGGGGGTTAATGCAAACACTTTAAAAACTAATATTATCTCAGACACATGTTTTGATCAATCCACTAGTCGAAATATATGACAGCACTTAGATTTTTTAATTCTTTTTTTATTACATTAAAAACACAGGAGTTAGGGGTTCAAACATTCTGGGATCTCTAAGACTCTAAATGGAATCAAACATTTCTAATGCAAAATACTGCTCCCTAAAATGCTGTGACACGCTCTGAAGCAGCTGGGCAGTACTTTGCGTCTCTAGTTTGGGGTTCAGGGTTTTCCAGAGACTGTACCCTGTGCATGTTCACATGCAGAGTCTGCTTCGATGCAGCCCTCGCATCGAAGCACAGGCATGGCTTCTATTTAAAGAGCACCCAATCAATAAGACATTAATCTTTCAACAAAACAAAACCCAATACACATGGCAACCACTTTTAAAAGGGAACAATAAGCTAGAGGTCTTTATCTTCCTAGCCTGGTAAATATAAAGTGAAAGCTGGGAAAAGCAAGCTTCAAAGTGCACGTGGGGTCTGTAAAGAGTGCATCTGGCAGCACAAAAGCTTTTAGGGGTTAAAGAAATATGTATTACTAGTAGAAGTAGTCATACTAGTCGTATTGCACACTTTAAAAATGAAACGTCCTTGCCCTTATACAACATGGACATCTTTCAGGTTTTAAAGAAAGCAAATCGTCTATTTTCCAGGTTTTCAATAAACATTGACTAAACATTTCCAGCTAAGGCAGTAGTTCATTTAGGCAAATCCTGTCTTTTGAATCTACAGCTCTGACCAAATTGAGACTTGAAGCCAGCCCCTCAGTGTGTGACTCAAAGCCATCCTGACAGGTACACTGCCAGCCCTCCACCCTTGAGAGCTGCAACATAGGCAGGCCTGCACTTAGAGGAGCAACACGACAGACAGGCCTGCACTCACTGAGGACAGGAACAACACAAGAGGCAGGCCTGCACTCAGAGGAACAACACGAGAGGCAGGCCTGCACTCAGAGGAACAACACGAGAGGCAGGCCTGCACTCAGAGGAACAACACGAGAGGCAGGCCTGCACTCAGAGGAACAACACGAAAGGCAGGCCTGCACTCAGAGGAACACGATGAGAGGCAGGTGTGCACTCAGAGGAACACGACGACAGGCAGGTATTTATTGTAATGTAAATACTCTAATATTAAACTAAACTAAAATAAATTAAATGACAAACATTTAGATAGAAGTCCTTCTCTTGAATGTATGATGCTTTTTTTTAGTGTTTCTAAATTGTAATTTTTACTATGAGCAATAATAAATCATGTATGAGAAATGAACTAATCGCTGGCAGTTCTAAAGATATCACTTTGTCATGTTTAATAGTAGTTCCAGAGTGCAATCTTTGTTTTTGTGATTTCTAATAAGCATGCTGTGTGTTGGCTGACTCTTACTGGAACAGAAATCATTTTGTACAGTTTGAGCAGCCTGTCGCCCAAACTCTCCTATAACAAGGAGACATTTACTCAGATATACTGTAATTTAATATGCAGTGTGCATATTAAATTACAGTATATCTGAGTAAATCTGTCCTGTATATATAGTACAACAAGTCAACAGATGTCCCCTTCCAAAAAAAAAAAGATGAATGTTTTTACTGAAACAGCTGGTATTTTAGCGCTTAACATCAATGGAATAGTTCTCATTTTACAATTACTTTCCTTCAATTCCACATCATAAGGATTATACAAGACAAGTGATCAATCAATAGTTCTAATGAATCAATAGTCCAAATCACCCCCTAACTTATTATTGACTGATGTGTAATATCAGGGTTCACATTGATGGAGGTACCTGAAGAATGTGTGTCGATCCCTTTGCATGTTTGTGTGCGATTCAGCGCTGCAGGGGTTAAGCCCGCCTGCACCAGGCTGGTTCTCTGCTCAGCCGAGCGGTAAATGGGGAGGCTCGGGGGAGGCTAGCAGCCACACAGAGAGGGCTGTGATGTAAAGCGCTGCATTAAAATTTCAGATCGCAGCACGCCACGCGGCCAGGGCTGCTGTCTGCCTGAATGGAGAGCTGAGGGGAGAGGGAGGGGGCGCCCGACACCCTGCAGCCTTCTCGGCAAACAGTGACATTCCTCAGCAAACGCCACTGAGGAGTGGCCAACAAACCATGAAACAAAATCGATGAGTTCCATTATCCTGCTCGAGTGCAGATCCCTCCCTCCTCCCCTCTCACACGCACAGACACTGGCCTTACCTTCACCACAGAGGAGGAAAGGGGGAGGATAAGCCAGGTTGTGGTTTTTTGATGGTATCATTGTAGTTAGACATAAAACACAGAGGAGGAGGAGGAGGAAGGACTAGTGCCAAGACCAAATTTGGAAAGGGATGAGGATAAGGGGTTTTGGTTTTTTGATGGTATCATTGTAGTTAAGCATTATTTTCTGCCAATTATGATCAACAACACCTCCAATGCACCACCTCCTCTTCAATCAGGAATATTCTGCTTCCAATACTGTGCACAGTCAAAACTCATTCAGGTTCTACCATCCTTTTACAGCATCCTTCGCCTGGAGTTTTTACCCGTCACACAAAACTTGACTTCATAAAATACTGGTTTATGCAAGAAATCCATTACTTTACATTCAACACACTTGCGTAAATGAGTCATTAAAGCAATGCAAGGCTGTCTATTTCATGTACTGTGGTACTGATACAAGCTAACTTCATTCATTTGTACCAAACCTGTTCTTATAAAAGCTTACCATGGTAAATTTATACTGTACCCTTTCCATTGGTTATACTGAACTGACCATATTTTGCAATGGGTAGCCACGCTTTTCAATATGCTCTACCATACCTCTATGTGATTTACAATGCTTACCTATGCTTTCACTGTGCATTATTACACTGTGCTATGCTTGTACTGCAGGAAACTTTTATAAGGGTGGTGAAGGAGGTCAGTCTTTAATACACAATGAAGACTTTCATCCATTGTGCAATGAATCATGTCATGTCCACAGTGCACTGTTACAACTCTATTTGCAGATTGATGGTGGGATTGCAATCGGATTTGAAAGCATGCTTTACTGAACTCCTTTCCTGGAGAGACATACAGTACAGTACTGTACTCCTCAGAGTTCTGTAGGCTTCATGTGGTTGACTGGTTGTGCGGTAAGCTGGCGTGCAGTTTACCGTAGCGCCACTCACCCTAGACATACTGATATAGGAACCCTATTGAGAACAAACTTCAAAAAAAAAAAAAAAAAAAAAAAAAAGTCATGCTATTTAATTTTTATGCTTTTTTTTTTTTTTTTTTTTTTTACATATTTTAACACCCTGGCAAACATGCAGAAAGAGATTCTGTAGCTTTGAGAAAGAAGGTCAGTACCATGAAACCATAGATCACAATGTGGAATAGAATCGAGTCAAATGCTAAAGCACTGGTCCAACAAATCTGCCAGTCAAACTTCTGGCAATAAGGAGGCAATCTTGACCTAGTTGCTGATAGCATCAAGAACACATGCTAAGGAATGTCCATACCAAGTTCATCCAAATTTACTCAGCCGTTTACAAGATACAGCTTCCTATGTCCTGTTACTGACTTAATGTTATACATCTGCCACCAACTGTGAAGGAATGAAACATTTTATACAGCTTATCTAGTAGCATTATAGTGGAAATAATGTACAGATACAAAACCCCAAAAGCACTCAAGTAAGCATAAATCACTGTGCAAATTAATGATTTTCGAAAGCTAAAATTTTCTAATCGTAAATTTATAACCCCTAAGACCAGCTGTATTAAAATGCCCTTGGCGATTTGTGGTTGAGCCAAATCATGATTTTTGAACAAGAATGCAATTCCCATTTACTTAATGAATGAGGATCTGGCCAAAACAGAAAGGCGCACTGTAATGCCTGAAGGCATCTGAAGTCTAAAAACGAAAGATCATGGTTGAAGCAGTGAAACTGAAGTGAAGCCAAAATCAGTGTCCCTTCACAGCTCTGAGAGAAAGAGACAGAGAGAGAGAGAAACAGAGAGAGAGAGAGAGAGAAATCTTGGATTGCCCACTTCGGCCTGAGTTTGTGTGGTCTCGACTGAGTTTTTTTTTTATCCAAGTTTAATTTGACCTGATTTTGCAGGTTCAGTCTAACATGGACTGTTGGTTTGGTCTGGAATATATTAGCATGCTGTGGCCTGGTCCAGGCTGCTCTGTCTGATCTGGGCTGTGTTAGTCAGGCCTGGATGGCAGAGGCCCAGCAGACAGAGCTCTTACAGCAGCAGTGTGAAAGCTCCCAGCCTGAGAGCCGCTTGTTTCGGGGGAATGTTTTCCATGACTAGTTTGAATTGAAATGTAATTAGCCTCTGGAGACAGAACAAGGAGCCATTGATGAAGTACAAGCAGCCTGTCTGTGCAGAGCCTGTGTGTGTGGGGGAGGTGCCCAGCCCCTGCATGTTTATTAATGAGGGGCATCTCCACACAGCCCCCGCCAACCCACAGCTGCCAGCTAGAACAACCTCAACAACCCCTTCTCACACCACTGGACTGCAGCTCGAACAGGTACATTACAAAGTGTAATAAACACACTCAGCAGGGACCAGGGACTTTGTTTTGGAAACTATCTGGATGCCTGGGTTCGAATCTAGAAAACGTTCGTTGACCAGTATTAAACATCACAAAACCACCTTGCAATCTGACACAATTTGGCATTGCCAGCAATCCCTGCCACATAGAAGGGTTTCTGAATTATAAAAACAATCAGATTTTTTGATAAGCAATGGCTGAGTTTAGTTGTGAAGCTCTGTCTCAACAGTGCCAGGGATATAGATCTGTCTTTTTGCGTGAAGACTACTATACAACTCTACAAGATATGAAATCCCTATTGCTGTAGTATCTTCACTACTGAGGGTTGAATTTGGGGGAAGGATGACCCATTTTAGCTCCCCCCCCCCACAAAGAAATAACAGCGTTAAAATTAAAGGTACCGTGAACTCCATCAATCCAAATGCCATCTTTCTGTTTGCACAATGACATCAACAAATAGCCCTCCACTGGGCCGGACACACAGAGCTCCTTTTCAAAGCGGCAGAGAGCTTGTGTATACAGGCCCACAGCTGCCTGCCGCAGTATGCAGCTGCCAATGAAACCCTTATTCTTTATCTGGGGAAGCACCAGATTTCAGAGAGTCCACTTTATAGTATATTAGAAAAGATAACTGGGATGGTCCCGCAAACCACTGGGCAGAAACACAATGCACACAGCCTGGCCCCTGCTGCTCTCTTCACCATGCTGCAGACGGAGGAAATCTTTATATTCAATATGCAATATCATTGTCTAAAGAAGGACTGTACCTTCAACACAACAAATTAGAGGTTGTTTTTTTTTAAAGTTATGTTATTGGGACAAAACTTCATTACGACAACCGTTGAATACTTCAGTTTATAAGAACATTTCGCTGACTAATAATCAGAATATAATCAATCATTCTTACTAATTAAAGCTAAATAATGTGAACAGCAAGTTTCACTGGATAAGCGTTTCTCCAGAGAGACCCACGTTCGTACGACTGCCTCCATTATATCCCCTTTGCAGGGGATAACAATAATTCATAAATGTACATTCCTTAAATAAAAAATGGATATGATACCAGTTTTAAATGACTTTACTGATAAGAATTATTTTAGTAATTTTTTGTCAACTTTCCTAGCACCTGTATAAACCCAGTACTCATATTAACTTAATGCACCATTTGAATTCACCTGCAGCTCGGAACTGGTGTATTCTTACAAACATCTTTTACATCTTGGTTCTCTGACTGTCATGAGATGCCAGGCTGCTATGAACTTGACCCTGCTGCACAACAGCAAGCAGCACCCTACAGGCACAGCAGACAGCGGAGATAGGGAATGAGTTTGTTCAACATGCTACATGGTGTTGGGCAATGCAGAAAGGCTTCAGGCTATTCACTGGGGAAGAGCATCAGCACTCCAGTGTGGTTAATCGGAGATTGGAAACCCCAGCACTGTGATGACATGGGGCTTGTTCACTTCAAAAAAGTGCAAGCAGCCCTGGCAAGCACCGCTTTTATTTGGTTACTGAAGCTATAATTAAGAAGCTTCCAAAAGCTGGGTGGTAAGCCCCAGAATAGCCTTGGGGCTGCAACACAGCAATAGGCAACATAGTTGTGTGACAGCTCGACATGTAAATTACAGCCTTGGAGCAACCACAGTGTGAGAGGGAGGGAGTGCTTTGGAGGGAGCCGCCATTTCCACTCGGGGTAAATATTACACCTCATTGCAACGCTATAGCAACCCCCTTGTCTCAAGTGATGTTGGTTTATCTGGGCCTGCAAAAAAAATAGAATCATCCCATTCCAACCACCCAAATAAAATGTTACTTTAGTAACTGTTTTGTACCATCTGCAAACCTTTAGATCTACATAAGTTTAGTTTAGCTGTTTTCATTTCAGAATGTATTTTTTGGTGCAGGAAATCGTATATCAGTTGCCCAAAACACTTCCCTAGCAGAGATGTGAATAGCCAAGCCCACCTCCAGGGCAGAGTCTAGGGGGGGAGATTACTGAGATGTAGTGGGTCGGGCTCGATGGAACGAACTGCAAGGGAAAAAGTGGACTGAGCGACATGCACAACGTGAAACTGAAGCAAGCCGTGTGCTGATAAAATAATCGCAGCACATTGCATCAACACTGAAATTGGATGAAAGCCTGGCCTGGTAAATTCTCTTCTGGAAACCCCCACTTCAGTGGGTGTAATGCACAGTACACCCTGACATTTCTAACAGTACTGTATATTAAAGTTTAACACAGTATATTTGCACAGTGATTTCGCACTTTTCTCACGGTTATAGGATGCCATTTCTATAGTTTACCAAACATATGTTTGTTTGTTTTTTTGTTTATTTGCTTTACCATGCTTTTACTATGGGGCAGTTTTATAAGGATATAGGTGCCTTCTAATAATGAAAAAAAGAAAAACAAATCCAAACTCCATCATGATGTGGATACAATGTGTTACTGGACTCACTTTGCTGTGGTTTCTTCATCATATTTTGACTTTAGATCAAACAGCTCTGCCTGAGTCGAGTCCAGTGCTGAAAAGAAAATGTCGAAATGTTAATATTACATGAAGATGAAGTAACCGACTGCAGCAAAATGAAACTAAACTGATTCCTTTTTATCGCATTACTTATTTAGACAGTTACTTCAAACTCCACTCTTATGCAGTGAAATGATGTAATAAAAATGCCCTCTCTCAGATTGGAGCTGTCTGCAATAAGTGTTAGTGCACAGACACACCTGAAGCCATCCTTCTGAACAGCTAGGCAGATTTGCAACTGACTCTAATTAGTTTAATTAGCGCAGTATGTCCTTCAACACCACTTGTCATCTAAACTGACAGAATTATTTTTGGTTTGGAGTTTTTCCAAAACCAGGTGTAAATTTCACTGCAATCATTGAAAACTTGAGATACCACTGTATACTATCCATAACTATAAAAACACTAAATAGTGGTATATTTAGAAATACTAAAAGAAAACGCAATGGCCAAAGTTAAATAAGTCTTTCTCAATGTCTAAAAGGCATTTAGTAAAATTCAGTGATAGACGTTTTGACTAAAAGTCTTTCTCCATGTCTGAAGACATGGAGAAAGACCTTCTGTCTAAATGTTTGTCATTGAATTTGATATGGTTTCTTTAAGTCTTTCTAAATGCACCGCTTTTGTTTTCTAGGACGCTTGGACAAGCAGGAGCAGTGTGTGGCTATGTGGTGTCTCCGGGGCTGTGGGCTCGTACCCGACTGTAGCGACTGGCTTCTGTGTTCGGCCTCATCCAACCTGGAGGACAGGGACTCCTGTGCCTCCTGCAGCTTCCTGAAACAGAGGGAGAGAAGGATCCAGATCAGCTCAACTAAACAAGCGGTGCCATCACACTTCCACTGGAGTAGCCTCCCTGTCTCTCAGCTCTAATCACAAGACCAAACTGCTTACCGCCAAGTTCCTTATCCCTAAAAACTGAGCCACACTACCCCCCAGTCCCTCGGATTTAACTATTAGGCTACACTACCTCCCAGCCCCTCTTTTCTAACAACTAAGCCACACTACCCCCCAATCTCTCAGTTCTAACCGCTGTTTGTATGATCTGGAAACCACACTTCCATGGCCAAACTTTCTTTTTTTATATTTTTTTATTTGACCTCCATAATGGAACTCCACCAAGAGCATCATAGAATACAGTTGGATACCCAGTTTGAAAACTTATCAAAAAGTGTCTGATGTTTATCATTCTGAAACCAAAAAAGTTTCAGGATGATAAACATCAGGCGCTTTGTGATTTATGTGTTAATACAATGGCTAAAGCCAGTATTTTTGTATTATTAATACGTATTTGTGTTTTGTGCGGATGGACGAAAGCCATCCGAAAATATTATTTGTTGTATGATATAGTAACATGAATGGGGTTAAAATCCCCAATCATAAAAACCTTGTGCTGAAGGTGGCCATCTCCCGAGTTAATTCACTGATTAACTGTTGCTAATCGGGAGATGGTCACCTGTATAAAAGCCTGCAGCTGTCTGCGTCAGGGAGAGAGTGCCAGACGAGAGACGTAAGTCTGTGAAAGAGGTAGTAAACTAGAGTAAACAATTGCTAAGCGTGCTGGTTTATAGACCAGCACGATACTTGTTTGTTATGTGTTTGTTTATTTGTTTGGCCAATGAGCACTTTATTTTGCAGTATTTTATTCAAACTGTTTGTTTTATTGTTTATTTAATAAACACACTGAGCGCCGTAGCGTTACAGTTTTGCCCCGCCATTCACTGTTTTGGTACCTGTTTCTGGTCTGACATCACCCCTGCAAAGCCACCCTTTCACAGGTACCCATATAAGGTTGGAGGTCAAGAAAAACAATGCACTTCCCCCTAGGTGTTTATAATCTAAAAGCCAGCAGATTTGAAGTGCCTAGGAAGTTCTGTCAGGAGTTTATTTTACACTTTCCTGAGTGCAGGACTGAAAGTGCTGGAAAGGGCCTGTCTATAGCAGAGCTTCTTGATCTCTTTCACAGGAGGGGCCTCACCGAGGAGGTCAGGTCTCAGGAGACAGTACAAGCCAGAGGTATTAAAACAAACAGCAGTGATTTGCTGCGATTGAGTGTAGGTTCTGGGAAGTGCAGCGGCGGTCCTTATCCGTGACTCATAAGGCCACATCCTCTGCTGCTCTTTGAAGCCCTTGCCTTGCTGATCAGCAGCTTGGACTGCCCTAGTGAAGATAAATAAAAACATGCTGGGGCCTTTGTAGCGAGCGCCAACACAAACGAGCCGGCCGGATATCCTGAGAGCGCAGCACTTACAACGCAAAGTGCAGCCCATCTCTGTGCCCTTAGCCAGATTGTGGAGCTTGTTTTTTTTTTTTTCAGTCTAATAACCAATCCTTTAAAAACATTTCCTGACCTTATTAAAAAAGGCACTGATTAAGGCTTCTAGTCAAAACGCCTCATATCACTTTTAGTTTATTGACTGTTTTGTTTTCATTTTAGCTCGATTGTTTAACAAAGTGAGTGTAAGTCTTATAAGAAACTAAATGGCTGATCTGATCAATCTATACCCTAATAGACCACATTTATATTATTTAGAGCATTTTACAGTACCAGCATATTAACCCTGGATTGCATCAACCATTTAGAGGTAATCCCTAGATAACTATGGGTGGGTAGTTTGTGCAATCCAGGATAACTTCCCATTGCTGTAAAACACAAGTTCGGATTAGTGACTGTTTCAAAATGCAGTACCTGCCGTCCAGTGAATGTATAGTGTGGTGGCTGGATAAAAGGACTTCATCAAGTCAAAGTAAAAATAAAAACAGCAAAAACGAGAAGGGTATTGCTATTCTAAACAAGGTGTCTCCACATTTTAAACCAGAAAGTTCAATTAAAGGAATTACAGCACGCCTATCTGTTTGGGGAAACAGTCTTCTGCTGCAGGCAGCCTCTCAAGAGAGATCGTTTGAAACGTTTAAAAACCAACACACACCTGCGGGTCAATTCAGTTAAGAGGCATGCAATGCTCAGAAACCACAAGAAAACTGAAGGAAACGCAGCCCTGCACTGCACAGCAGGAAAGATCCACAGTAACTGAAGCCTTTATGTGAATTGATCTTATTTGCTCTCCCTTTTAAAGCTGCAGTGGCCCCCATAACCACAGTGTCTAAAGCAGCGACAACTCAATACTCTTGTTCTTTTACTACCGTGGCTATACTCATGCTTCTGACTAGCCATTCAGTTCCATTTAATCTCAATAATCACAATCAATGCAATGTATATGTGGAATTAATCCACTTATGCCATATTTCCATCTGCACAATGAAACCAGTCTGTAAAAGTTGTTTCAATGTCAAACTGCGGCTGCCTGCCGGATCCATCTGCAGTCTGCAGGGATGGTAGTAAGACTCGCATTGCATAGCAGTTTAACCCAGTCCAGGTTTTAATGCAAGCTTGATCAGCCACAGTGTTTAGGTAACAAGCTCAAGTTTGTCTTCTTAAACACACAGCAAAATCAATATTAGATCAAACAGCTATCCAATGGAAGCCTGATTTCCATCCCCGGTCTACAATCCAATCTGCAATTGGATGTTACGCAAAGGTCAAAGATCACTTCTATGTATCTAGTCCGATTGTCATGTATAAATTAATTCACCTACCTGCAATATTTCTATGATAGTATAATGGATTCAAAGATCTCCGTTTTCCCATTGGACACTCATTATTTACATTTCTCCATCAAGACGACTGGGCCAACGCAGATTTCAAACTTACTGTTAAGAGTCCCAGTTCAAATCATGTCGGTATGAGCTGGACATCAGATCACCCCTTTAGCTCAATTCCAGTGGTAAATGGAAACACAGCATGAGGCCTCCATTCCAAACTCATTTAGCATGTTCAGGTCTTTTCTGTTCCGACAGCGTCTCCCCTCTACTTACTTCACTGTTGCGGTCTGTTTTTTGTTCCCACAATAGAATAGATAGCGGGTGTTGTAGGGGGAGCTTGTATTTGGAAATAAATCCTCCAAATCATCTGAGCTCTTTCAGCCTGCGAGTTTGGAATCAATGCCTAAGCAGATTAAATCGCGATTTTCATGAAAATGATCGTGAATGTTGTTAAAACTGAAGCGACTGGGCGATGACAGTAAGTAACCAGCTGATTGTAAGTACGTCACCCCTTACTGTGAAGCACTTGGAACGTCTTCATGGTGATAAGGATGGAATCGTGGATCAGACAAGCATTAGGAGGCATCTAATCAAGCACTAAGCACAACCAAAACCACTGATCAGGATTAGGGATGACTAGTCAAACATTACAGAACAAGCATTACGGCCCAAATGTAAACAAACATGGAATTACAGGCATTTCAGGATATTATACATTTTTTAACACAAAACCAGTTGTGCAGGCATCTGAGAGCTCCCGGACTTCACAGACAGACAGCTGCCAGCCATTCCTCCCCACGAGTCAAGCATGTTTTATAAACCACTACCTGCCACCTGTGCTGCTATTCAAAGGGATACTTTTATGAATATCCATAGTATTAATTGTTTAGTAACCCATGCTATGTGTCCTTTTAAAATATATTAGTGTTGCAGGGATTTTTGATAAGTTTAAAAAAGTCCCTACAATTTCTCACATTTGGGGCAGAGCAAGCCTGAAGAAGGTAGAATGCAATGCTGCCACTATGAAAATTGCCACTAGGGGTTCCGAATATGCACTGGTCATTTCTTCCCCCATGAAACAGTGAGTTTGAGAGACATTTCCCAGTGTGGGAATCCTTATTAATAGCTAGGACAATACAAAACACAGCGGAAAAAGCTTTAAACTAGCTATATATGGAACAAAACAACTTCCTACTAACTTTACTTGACAGCTGTAGTAGTACTTTCAAGGTAAGTGCATACAACAAAGTCAAAACAGTCGAACTGCGCAACTTTGGGGAAATTACTTGTTTTAGATGATACCACAAAATGATTCCAGAAACTTCAGACAGTCAGGATGCAAACCTGCAATCCCCCGACTGCACACCATGTGGCCGTGCCTTTACCAGTTGAGCCATTCTGGGATTTTGTAGCCCCTCCCTCACCTCTCCTTCTCTGCATAGTCGTTTTGCAGCTGCTGTTCCTTCTCAAGCGCGAGGGTCTCTGCCTGGGCCTTCAGTGTCTGCTCATACTCCCGGATCTTCTCTTTAAGTGCTTTAATTGTGACTTCTACAGAGGAAAGAGAGAGAGAGAGAGAGAGAGAGAGAGAGAGAGAGAGAGAGAGAGAGGAGAGAGAGAGAGAGAGGAGAGAGAGGAGAGGAGAGAGGAGGGAGAGAGAGAGAGAGAGGAGAGAGAGGGGAGAGAGAGAGAGAGAGAGAGAGAGAGAGAGAGAGAGAGAGGGAGAGAGAGAGGAGGGAGAGAGAGAGAGGGAGAGAGAGAGAGAGAGAGAGAGAGAGGGAGAGAGAGAGAGAGAGAGAGAGAGAGGGAGGGAGAGAGAGAGAGAGAGAGGGAGGGAGGGAGAGAGAGAGAGAGAGGGAGGGAGAGAGGGAGACAGAGAGGGAGAGGGAGAGAGACAGAGAGGGAGGGAGAGGGACAGAGAGGGAGGGAGGGAGAGAGGGAGAGAGAGGGAGTGAGGGTGAGCAGGGCTGTGAATGGGTTTGCCTCTGACTGAGAGCTCTCTGTTTTCAACTCTTTTTTTTTTCTCCCTGTGATTTAAACTCCAGCTTTTCAACCCTGACACATAATCAATGACAACGAGTCCCTTCAGAGACCTTTTACTCCTTAACTATTAAATTGAACTTTAAACGTTTAGGTTGTGGAGGATCAATGGCTTCAGCTAGGGAGAGTGTGTGTGTTTGGGGGGGGGGGGGGGGGGGGGGGGGGGGGGGGGGGGGAGGAAAATCAATGTCAAAATATAATATTGCCGCTAGCGAGCGGTCTCAATTAGCTCTCGTCGGAAGGGAGATTAATAAAGTCCCCATGCGCAGGCGGAGCGCTCATGTCGGGCCAGGCTTGCTCAATAGCTGGACAGTCCCGCAGCTGGCTTTGTAACTGACACGGATCAGGGGAGTGTTTATTTCTGTAAACTGCTGTATCCAGGCAAGTAGATTACTCAGGGCTGGAAAGGGTTAGACACTGCCTGCTCAATGGAATATTAAAGCATCTTCTAGGAGATCACTTTCGTTTCAGTCCATATTATAAAACAAGCGGGTTTGCTTTAAGCCATCATTTTAATTCTTACGCAGGTGCACACTGTAGAGTATACTTTCTTTCTCACGTTTGTAAAACAATCAATCAAATGAACCAATGTACCGCTACAGTTTTCAATGCATAAACCTGGAATTGCCGTGCTGGTCAAATACAACATGTATGAACAGGCTTTTTTGGAAGGCTACTTTTGTTTTGTTTTTTTAATAGGATCAGCTAAATTATGTATATAAATTTATATACACTTCTATGAACATTTAACTTTGTAAGGCACTTCTGAGTGGTTCTGATTTTATAATTAATAAGCTGCATATATAATTAAGAAATTGCATATATAATTAATACATTGCATATATAATTAACTGCAGCTGAATTCTAATTACATCAGAATCCAGCTGCAAAACCTTTAAAAGTTGTGGCAACATTGGATTTCTTTGGAATCAGAAATACTAAAATAAATAAAATTTTATGACAAATGTTTCGACTTTTTCAGCTGTCTTCAAATGGTTGGAAGACATTAAATTCTTTGGCTTCAGGAAGTGCTGAAAAGAAACCGGAAACCAGGATTCTACAAGCACAGATTCACAAACAAAGAAAAAAACTTAATTCAGTGCTGGGAGCGGTAGGATCACTCAGAATGAGTAAACACCATAAAAAGAGGCAAAGAGAAGGTCAAAGAAATGACATTTGAATTGAACAAACCAAACTCCTATACTGACGCAATGGAGAGCTCCCCTGGGTATAGGTGACACATACGCACCCTGACTCTTGACCTCGGCGAACTCCTTGTTGTACTCCTCCAGCGTCTCGCGCAGCTTCTGGTTCTCGGTCTCAATGTCGTGCATGCGCTGCACCTTCAGCTGGAGCTGCTGGCCCAGGTCTAGTGCTGGCACGGGATCTGCAGGACAACCCAGAGCAGCACAGTCACACACACACACAGGCAGAGAACACCACTGCACAAACCCCAGAGCTGAATCTGCTTAAACTCCTACATCCTACATGTAGGTAGTCTGTAACTAGAAACCCATCACAAGAAGCCCTACAATACAGTGCAGAGATTTCTTATTTTAAATTGAGGGGGATTAACACTCTTCCTGATCAATGCAATTGACTGCAGATTTGTTCCTGGGTTACAAAAGATTTACTTTTATGTTTAATCCCACATTGACAAAAACCGATTCGTCGTTTAACGTTTAATCATAACAGTATATCTTCAGTGAAAAAGATGTATATATTATTAGTTCATCCCAAACTTTAAAAATGATGAAGGCACTAGCCAAACCATTTGTCTACTTGATCTTCATTATTAAACTAAATTAAGGTAAATAAAATTAAAAATACTTAATCGAGGTGTTTTGTTACAGTTTACACAATCCATGGCAGTGTTTTGTGTTGATATTTTATATAAACAAGTGCAAATAACAGCCTGTTTTAGAAAAATACATTTAATTTGTTTTATGCAGTTCCGTTATTATCTATGGGTAATGAAAATGATACAAGTAAAATGAAACACCTTCACACATTTGAAGCTACAAATGATTTAAATAATATCTCATAATAGTAGTTCCCCGAGTACAGTCTTCGTTTTTGTGATTTATAGTTAATACATCATGTGCTGGGTTTCTCTTTACAAGATAAATCATTTTGCAAGGTTTGAGCAGCTCCGCTTCATGGTCCTCTTGCCCAACCTGCATGAGATGACATATACCAGTAAGAGACACCCTACACACGACACATTCACTCCTAGACTACTGCTTGAAGAAACCAAGAAGTTGGGATAAGTTCTTAGTGTGGATTGAAGGCTACAGATTAAGAGAGGAACATTTGTAACTACAATATGCTGTATAAAACTATGAATATTAAAGCACTGTGAATAATGTATCATGCCACTGTATATAAATCATATTCATTACATGCTAGAAGCCCCCAGTGGATGAATACATTCCCACCCCACACTCACACCTCAGAGAGAGGGAGAGACAGAGACAGAGTGGGAGAGCATACACCTAGAGGGGAGAGAGCACCATCACACTCCCACCCCACACTCACACCTCAGAGAGAGGGAGAGACAGAGACAGAGTGGGAGAGCACCCATCACATTCCCACCCCACACTCACACCTCAGAGAGAAAGAGAGAGGGAGAGGGAGAGCACCCATCACACTCCCACCCCACACTCTCAGACCACCTTCAGTCTGCGCTGGGATAATGGCTCTGTTGTGCTCCTCCTGTATGCTAGCTGCACTAGATGACGGAAACAGAGGAATAGTGACTGGACTGTTTCACTTGAGGGAGCCACATACAGGGATTTTATTTGAGTAGTTTGGTGTTGGGCAAAGATAATTCTACCACTTTTGGCAGGATAGCCTATGCACCGCCCTGTGCCTTCTAGCCAATGCAAGCTATCTACATACTGAAGAAGACATTACCTGAACCCTCAGTATGTCTGATTTAGCTTTACCTCGGATATGATTTCAGTGTTTGAAGTTTGCTTAAGCCTAGCAGTTTTTGTTCTTCGTAATTTTTGTTGTTTTTGTCAAGGCAGCTTGCTGCAGGAGTAAAAGCTCAGCAAATCAGGAATTTAGCTCCATTTCAACACACTTTCATAATTCACCTTTCCCTGTGGTGTCAAGAAATAAAAAAAGAAATCTCTACTGCACTATTTCAGCTACTGATAACTACTGCAAACCGGTACCTGTGCTGTAGGGTATTGTAAAATGGAAGGATAAAGTTTGTTTGGGTCATAAAGGTTTACAGTAATGCTGTGTGCCCCAACACGTTTGTAGTTACACATGTGGCCCACTTAATATTAATTGCCATAAAAACCATTAATATTTATTGCATCTCATAATACTGAACAACATAAAGAAGTTTAAATAGGAAAAAATGTGAAGTAAAGTAGGAAAAATGACAAGACTGCACACATGGATCAGCAAAGGATTCAATACACATGGATAAAGCATGAATGTGGCAAATAGACAAGTTCTGCAAATACACCTTAATTCCATTACAAGCTACACATTCTAGGAAGCATTTCATTTGTGTCACTTGTAGGCAACACTTCCATCTTAGTTTTATTTGAAAACCTTTTTTAAAAGCAGACACCAATACTCTTTGGTGACCGGTTAATTCAATTGGTAATTCCTGTTTATCAGTATTTACATCAGAATTGAAACTGCCTGCTGACTAACGCATTAGTTGTTCTCCTCCAGAAATGCCAGGTTGTTATGATGTCTCTTTTAACTTTCAAAGTCAACTGGTGCCTCACTGAAGGTTAGGGGGACGCAGTGAACGCTTTGCAAGCCTGACCGGCATATTAAGAGAGCTCTGTTCAGACATCAGGAGAGCCGGCAAGGAGACTGAGCACCTACAGCAGCTAAGTATTGTTTTGGGACCGCGAGAGGATGTCTGAAGCACCTCCCAGGCTCAACGTTTATTACTGTATTTAAGAAACAACTAATTACCGAACGAGCAAGATAGTGATCACTGCGTGTCTGGGCCGGGGGAACTTCAACAATGTGTTTCCACTTGCCAAACCTCAAGCCCTACAATAATCCTTACAGAGCACGAGAGAGAGAGAGAGAGAGAGAGAGAGAGAGAGAGAGAGAGAGAGAGAGAGAGAGAGAGAGAGAGAGAGAGAGAAAGCGAGCTCCATTGAGAAAATGACTTCCTTTCCAATGTTCAAGGGGTCGTTTTTAACCCCTTAAATGTGTAACAACCAAGGCTTCAAAACATCTTTTCACCATGCTTTAGTCAACATTCATTTTGAAAGGGTTTCCAGACTTTACTGTAACTGGAGTGTTGTGTTATACCCTGATCCAGTTTTATCCAACTGTTCAAGTACATACCAAAATGATTCTAGTAAATATTACCTAATATCATTACCTGTTATTTAGCAGGTCTCACATTTTTCAGTTTTTAATGGGATTTTTTTTAAAAGGTATTTCACTGCTGCACTTCTGGCGTGTCCCTGCATCCGTTTAAGAGGTCACATAAAGAAACGCAGAGACACTGAAAACATGAGTCAAAAAGCAGTTACTGCCCCGAGAGAGCCAGAGAGTGAGGAATCTTTTAAAAACTCCCAGAAGTAAAATCAGGACCCAAATTCTGCTTTTCCAAACTCTATTCCCATTAAAACAATGAATCATTCACTGGTTCTGCACGCATTAGGCATTAACCTTGTATAGGACTGAATAGGTCATTTGTCAGGTAGGATTCAGTAAAGACTGAATATAGTTGAATATACATAGTTAAATAACGTTACTTGGTAACTCATCTTTATGTACACTGATTCCTCTGGTCCTGCACTTGCAGGTACAGTAGTGACCAGTGTGTATGTGTGCGTGTGTGTGTGAGTGTGTGTGTTCACAGGGGTGGTCTCGCCACAGACCCCTGCCAGCTAGACAAACCTTTTCATCAGCGCTCATCATCAGTATGCAAATTACCATATGACTAATTATGCCCCAATTCCAGTCGATTTTCTTTAATGAGACAGCTGGGTTAATTATGTAATCATATGATTACATTAGCCCAGAGAAACCCAGCGGGAAAAGAGAGAGGAGGGAGAGACAGAGATACGAGGGGGAGGGGGGTGGAGAGAGGGAGAGAGAGGGAAAGTGAGAGAGACAGGAACAAGGAGACATGTTAAACTATTTCAGAGTCGGGCATCACACCTGGGTTTGAGAGTGCATTTGAGTAATACAGCACAGTGGAAATGCAGCTTAAAAAGCCTCTTGTTATGTGGTTAGATTTATCTTACAGGCTAAAATACAGTTTGTATGTGAAAGTAGCAGAACCTGGAACTGGGGTAAAGGTTGCTAAGTAGAAGTCTGTTTGAGGTGGTTGCCTTTTACTTCACCAGTGGAGAAACTTAAGAAAATGACGATGGTTAGCATGGGAGACAAGCCTGGCCTAGTGGTTAGAGCTGAGGTACTGGGAGGTAAGCAGTGTGGCCTAGTGGTTTGACCTAAAGGACAAGGAAGAGGACAATGTGGCAAAGTGGTTTGAGATAAAGGACTGGGAGGCAAGCTGTGTTAGAGCTAAGGAATTGGGATGGAGGCAGTGCACCCTAATGGTTACAGCTGTGCGACTGTGAGGGAGGCAGTGTGGCCCAGTGGTTAGAGCCAAGTCACTATGAAGGAGGCACTATGGTCAAATGGTTAGAGCAGAGGGACTGGGAGGGAGGTTAGCAGTGTAGCCTAGAGGTTAAAACTGGAACACGGAGGGAAGTAGCGTGTCCTTAACAGACAAAAGACTTTTAGACAAAAGACAGTTTAGCATAGAGCCCCAGCAAAGAGCTGGCTGACCCTGCGTCTTACACACTGCCAGGGCAGCAGCGGAGAGGTTACTGAGTGGAGGCGGATGGATATGTCTGTGTTCACAGCGCTCCTGGAATTCTCCCGAGAATGTGGGAAATCGCGGAGGCAAACAGCTCTCACACTCACACAGTAACACAGCAGCAGAGAAACATCAGAGCACATGGTAGAAAAGTCTCTAGGTGCTGTTCCTCTGCCTCGGCAAGGCTTCTGCATTCTGTGTAACTTTCCCTTTACTATAGCTAGGCTGGGAACTCCTAACCGCAACAGCCATAATTTACTGATGCACTAAGTGGTTCCCCAGGCAGGCCAGCTCAAACAGGCCTGCTGTCTGCTGTTTAACTGCAGGGAGGCAGTGAAAACCAGGAGCGGAGTTCCACGGCTAGCAGGATCCACCCATTGCGAAAACTGCTAAAAGGAATGCTAACCAAGGATTTAAAATCCACTTTTTACTTCTTATTTGCACTGTCAATATTAATGGGTTGAAGATCTCTTGGCTCTGCTGGTATTTTCTTCTACTTTTGGAATATGCAGGTAGGAGGACACTATAGACGGAAAGTTGCTGCTGCTTCCTGGCATCTCATTACGTCCTGCAGTTCAAACTCACTGTGTGGTGCAGCCACGATCAAACCATGTGATCTACAGCAAAGGTACAGGGATGCAGCTCTCTATCTGAAGTATTGTATTGCAAATATCTGTGTATCTTGCATTAAGGTAACGTAAGAGCGAAAAGATTCTCAGCATAATAAAAGGGAGACCAGTATATTTTGTATTCCAGAAATAGCAAAAAAACTAATTGCATGTACACTACAGAATTTCTTCTTCATTTTCACCCTATCATGGGACATAAGCTTGCTTACATTATATGAAATTTGGAACAGCAACTGAACAGCAGATTAACAAAAATGAAACCCGAAGTATTGTCAAATAAAAATACCTCCCTGTGCATTCTTTGTAATTTTAAATAATTTCCAATGATTCAGTGTTCTGCAGCAAAAGAGAAAATATATACTTGCCTTTTCGATTTCTATACTGTGAATGAATGTAGACTTGTGGCTAATTCCTTCATTCAGTGTTATAATATTTTTATGACTGAGTGTCTGGCGTCACAGATAATGTACTGTTAAATATAGGGCCCTATTCAGCTTTCACGCACAATAGTCATACAAACATCTTTGTCAGAGGCCCGCTACAGCTGTGAATACAATATCATGAAAAAGCAGTGTGTGCATGAAGTAACACAATTGTGACATTAAGAACAAAACCTACATACCTCCACACACAGACAGAAGACGTTAATGATGTCTATAGATGCATGCTAATTAAGCCATTAATATCATCGCCCTTTTCTTATGTAATGCATTGTTGTATACAGTAAATGTTTCATTACAAATCACATTAAAACCTGCAGACCCGCTATACTCACTGCACAACCCGCAAAATAAAATGTCTCTGTAAGATAAGGGGGATGTAAAAAAATAACCCTAAAGTTTGTCATTATCAACACATGATTGATGTACCTCCGTTTCTTGATGGGTTTTTAATTCAAGTTGCAAATTATTTTAAAATTAACCAATGTGGTTGTTTTCTTTTTCTTTTGATTGATTCGAAACGTAATTAAATTTAGGTCAGATTATTCATTTTCTCGAGGAAAACTTGGGACCTATGTAGAGCATGAAGTCAAAAAACATGTTAAATAGTTGTTCTTTAGCACACTCTTCATTTGGGGTTTTATAAAAAGCTAATGTGTCGCCCAAAAGTGCACCAGATGACACCTGTTAGAACAGTAAGACACCCTTACACACACCCCATTAACTCAGGCTACTTGTTATACTGTTTGACTTCTTTCCAGTAACTGCAATACTTTCATGTAGTTGAACCAGAAATCAGAACCGCTCCAGGGCACAGTGTATCTAAGGCCCTTTATTTTTGTTTTTTATTTTATTTTAAATGTCCTGGGATTTTAATGCTATTTATTACAAATCGGTGTAATGATTTCCCAGTTTTCCAGGGATTATCTTGGTTTTAAAGCTGACACCAGTGCACAGGAATCAGGTCCTAGTGAAGAAGCTGCACCCAACTGAGAGACACAGGCCAGCGTTAATGAGCGCTGAGAGAGGAGAGAGCCTTACCGGGGACATCGATTAATCTTTTGTACACGTTCAAGAAGGCTGCCTCTGCTTCTTTACTTCTTTTACTCAACGCGTCAATCTGAAAAGACAAACAAGAGGGAATTAGTCCACGTCTGAGCGGCTGAGTGAGTGGCTCCTCCTTTCACTAAGCATTTACTCATCATTCATTTAAAAATGTAGTTAATTTAAAATCCACCTGCATGCCTCTTATTAGCACGACCATTATATTCCTGCTTGGGTCTTTGCTTGTATTTCAAAGACAACGCTATAGTTGAAAAGGTGCTGCTGCTTCCTGCTACCTGGGTATTTCAGTTGGACCAGGCCATGTGATCTACAGCAAATGTACCAGGATGTAGCAGTTTAGCTAAAGATTGTCAGCACCGTACATGGGAGACAGTAAAGATATTCCACAGCTGCCTGAACATTAAACGTAATCCAAAACTGTAACGCAGGATTCGAAGCTATTTGAGAGTGTATTTGGTGGGTGATATTCCCAGTTTCGTTGTGCTGAAAAATGAGTTATTCTGTTTTATAAATAAATCCATTACAGCAATGCAAATTGATATTACTGTTAAAATTTCAAGATTTCAATGTTTAGCTTAGCCAGTAGATACATCAGGTTTATTTCAACATAAGCTGTCAAGTTTTGTCGAAAAGTTATTAAAAGTTAGTAAAAATCCCACAATATCGTAATATGGACATTATTATCGACATCGAACAATATCGATATCTTATCAATATATTGGTGCCATCACTACTATAACATACATTTAAAAGGTTCACCTAAATACGGTTTTCTGAAGAAAAAAGATTTCAACCCAATCCTCATTATGCGTGATTTATGGTGTAATGTAGCTGCCACTGTAAAGAGTCAAGTCTTTTCAATCCTACGGGAAGGAAAATAAATATTTTCAGATGTGTTCTGAAACAAAAACATCTGGAGAAATCTAGCAAAAGCCAATTTTCCTCACAGTCTGAGCATATAAATATATTCTTTAAAAATTCAGCCAAAAATAAGGTTCTTGTCCTTTACTAAAATTTGCATTTTGAAAGGTTATGAGCCATGGACAGGTTAGTCTAGAGAAAAGAGATATGATTAAGGGCTAATAAATTGAAGCACACACAGGATGTTTGAAACAGTATAATCAGACTCCTATCCCAATCCCTTTTAAAATGTGTTTAACACAACTTCACCTGAAAATGCTTTTGCAAGTTATTAGCCTGACTAGGGATAGAAAGACTACTAATTTGAGTTGAGCAGGGAAGGTAAAAATAGTTGAACAGGTCGACTACTGGCCACTTAAAATAAAAATTAATAACTCACATATATAATAATGTCAGGGGCTCTATTTGTAAATTCACTCTATTTTAAAACTACTTGGATTTTTTAAAACTATTTATTAATGTTTAAAGTGTAATTTATATGTTCACGGATTGCAGCCTAAACCACACTTCTGAATTCTTGAACCGAACGTTTCCCAATTACTTTACAATCAGGCGACTCGTCGGCTACCAGTTTCTGAGGTCAACGGTAACTTTGATATTCGATTAGTTGAAGATTCGGGGCTAAAAGTAAGCACCGTTTCTAATGATACAAATTGCCAAGTCTTATGAATAGAAGTACAATCAAAATAAAAAGCACTTCCAGTATTTTACTGATTACGAGTGTAATAAACCACATTTCACCGCTTCTCTGTGCAAGTGAGAAAAGGAGGCCAGCTTAAACCTTTTTTAACTCGACAAAATACTACAAATGAAAATGTGTAATAATTCCCACAAACAGACAGACACATACACTGTATACGAGTATCCATTTATAGCACCAGAATTTTCTATCATCAGCACTAAAAAAGTATTCTTCCCAGTAGGTTCACAGGGTACTGTGAAGAATATCAGAGGTGATCAGGAGGTACTGTGAAGAATATCAAAGGTGATCAGGGGGTACTGTGAAGAATATCAGAGGTGATCAGGGGGTACTGTGAAGAATATCAGAGGTGATAAGGGGGTACTGTGAAGAATATCAGAGATGATCAGGGGGTACTGTGAAGAATATCAGAGGTGATCAGGGGGTACTGTGAAGAATATCAGAGGTGATCAGGGGGTACTGTGAAGAATAGCTGAGGTGATCAGGGGGTACTGTGAAGAATATCAGAGGTGATCAGGGTGTACTGTGAAGAATTGCTGAGGTGATCAGGGGGTCATCTAAATCTTGAATGAATATCCGAACATGAAAACTCCATGCTCATCCCAGCCCCACAAGTAACCCTTTAAACTATGTAACATCCAGTATAGTATTGCACAGCTCTGTACTGGAAATGCATAGCAGCATGTTAACTGTAACAAGACAACGGAGCACAGCAGGGCAGGTTACTAAGGGGCTTTCTCAAGAACAGAAGTGGAAAACAGAAGCTTGGAAAATGAACGCTTTAATGTATTTCACTCTGCAAACCTACGGTATAAACATTGAAAAGTGCTGGACTGGTGAAATAGTGCACTGTTTCAGCACAATTTAGTACTCACCAGTTTTTATGACACTGACAGCTTTTCAAAATGAAAAAAAGTTGCTTTGCACTAAAGAATAAGAATACCAGTGCAACTTTGTACAGCTGGCTGCAGTGGGTAAGCTTCCTGTTTTAAAGTAGAACCGTAGAATTATTCATCTGGTTCGTGGAATTATTATTCTGGGTTTTACATGTTTGAATATTCTTTCAAAATTTAAAAAGAATACTGGAATATTCTTTTATATTGAATTATCTGGAAAACAAAGTAATAATAATGTCAATACTCCAGTACCCCATCCAATGACTTATTAAAAAGAAGCACTCTTCTGAACAGTAGAATGTGTGCTGTTCATTGCAGACGCCATTTATGCATTGCTGTCTTTTGTATGATCTTTCTGATACAGTCATTTATAAATTCTGAATATTATGTTCCTAAAAATAATAGAATCTACTGGAAACCCCCTGGGCTGACTATAGGAAAGAGATTTTGCTTCTCATTCTCTTGGCTTTTATTGTGGATTCTGATATTTACATCCCACTGTATAATATTTATTACGTTTCCAGTTTTAGAGGCTTGCAGGAGATCATTAAGTAAGAGAGCCGTACAGTTCTCCTTGAGCTTGGTAAACAGGCAGTCTTTTTAAACTGAGAGGACGCATTCAAGGCCAATGCTGCAAATTGGCATCGGCGCCAACAACATGAATACTGATCTAAATTGTCCTCGAACACAGGGACAGCACAGACAGATAATACCAACAGATATGCAGTTAATTACATGAATGCACAGCGATCCTCTTTTGATTTCATTTCAAAACCAATCAATCGATTTACAAGACAGCCTTAAAAAAGAGCTGGATGTGAGAGTCAATTCGCACTGGCTTTGATATATTACCTTTTTATAATCCTAACTGGTAGGCTGTTAAAAACCAGTTACAATTATTACCAACTTAAAGGGTACCTGTAGTGGTAGTGAATACAGAATAATTTTAATAGAAAACATGTGGCTGAAAACTCTGACACAATTCAAAGCCCCAGCTCAGCCAACGTACCACATAAAAGCATTAAAACAACGTTAAACGTCTTAAGAATTTCGACCGAATGGAAAGGTTTTCAGTGTATGCCCCGTTCTCAAATTATGTAACCATTTTTTGCCACGATTGTCCATTCTGAATTAACAGGCATTGGCACACAAAATAAGCTTTTCATCTTGTTTTTCCTCTTAGTATTCAAGCACTCGAAAGCTTTGCATTCCGCCATGTCGCACGCTATGGGTTTTCACCGCTGTATCCCATAAACCCATGCATGCAACTTTTGGCCTATCAGGGAAATCAACGACTTGACGTCACGTCACTGCCTGAAAGGCTCCAATATGTCATCTCCCTCAAGTGTTACTTGTCCCAGAAAGCTGACAAAGAAATTGAAACATTATTAAACACTGGTGAACTGGTGACCAAATCGGTGCAGCAAGAATTTATTGGATAAGCGGAGCACTTCGAGATCTTTGATATTTTTGGGTACAGGTAACATAAAAGGGGTTTAACTAAAACATAGCAAAAAAGTGGTTTGTTGTGCAGTAGCCCTGGGTTTGAATTTATTCAACATGTGTGGTGAACAGATATCTGAGAAAACATGTTTGCTGCATTAGGTATAAATACAATTTAATAATGGGGTCTGTCCCCACTGGCTCCCACAGTAAAGGCACTGCATTACACAATGTAATGTTGAAAGATCTAGCATTGAATAACTTCATTTCGGAACCTTGCATTGCTTCAGATCCAACGACAGGCCGATGCTGAGCTTGACACATGGAAAGCCATTCCCTGAATTCAGCTGTTTAAACACTTAAAACATGATTTCTTGTCCATGCTTTCCAAACAGACTGCTCCATGAATGCACATGTAGATTGTGTTTATTTCAGTCATGAGGATGACCTGATATAACCCATCCTCATTCGTGGGATGACGCCACTGCTTCTCTATTCATCCACAGCTACTGATGATATGCTTAATATAACTGGATAAGCCATAAACAACTTGCACAATCATCACAGTTATACAACTGCAGTGCATAAACTTGTACTATTGACTTCTAATGAAGGAAGGCATGACACGAGTTAAGAGGCTCATTTGAGTAAATGAGACACTTGTGACCCACTGTAGATGTTCACTTGAGAAGACAAGCAGGTTATTTCATTGCCCTTAAAAGCTCCAAGGCCAGCATTATTCTTCTTTTACTAAAT